>NC_057737.1:34473661-34509488 GCF_004010195.1 Chiloscyllium plagiosum
GTAAATTTGAGGTCGGGGTGGAAGGTGTTTGTAAAGTGGATGAACTGTTCAACCTCCTCGTGGGAGGACGAGGTAGCGCCGATACAGTCATCAATGTAGCGGAGGAAAAGGTGGGGTGTGGTGCCAGTGTAGCTGCGGAAGATGGACTGTTCCACATATCCTACGAAGAGGTAGGCATAGATAGGGCCCATGCGGGTGTCCATGGCTACTCCTTTGGTTTGGAGGAAGTGGGACGATTGGAAGGAGAAGTTGTTAAGAGTGAGGACCAGTTCAGTCAGTCGAAGGAGAGTGTCAGTGGAAGGGTACTGGTTGGTTCGGCGGGAAAGGAAGAAGCGGAGGGCTTTGAGGCCTTCGTGATGGGGGATGGAGGTGTACAGGGACTGGATGTCCATGGTGAAGATAAGACATTGGGGGCCGGGGAAGCAAAGATCATGGAGGAAGTGGAGGGCATGGGTGGTGTCCCGAATGTAGGTGGGGAGTTCTTAGACTAAGGGGGACAGGACTGTGTCGAGGTATGCAGAAATGAGTTCGGTGGGGCAGGAGCAGGCTGAGACAATGGATCGGCCGGGGCAGTCAGGTTTGTGGATTTTGAGCAGGAGGTAGAAACGGGCGGTGCGGGGTTGTGGGACTATGAGGTTGGAAGTGGTGGATGGGAGATCCCCTGAGGTGATGAGGTTCCACTGGTAGGTGAAACTAGGACAAGAGACCATATCCACAAAATTAAGGGGAGCAGATTTAGGACTGAATTGAGAAGGAACTTCTTCACTTAGATAGTTGTGAATCGATGGAAATCTTTGCCCAGTGAAGTGCTTGAGGCTTCTCAGTAAATATTTTAAAGCTAAGGTAAATAATTTTTTGAACAGTAAAGGAATTAAGGATTATGGTGAGAGGGCAGGTAAATGGAGCTGAGGCCAAAATAAGTTCAGCCATGATCTTATCGAATGGCAGAGTGGGCTCGAAGGACCAGATGGCCTACTCCTGCTCCTACTTCTCATGTTCTTATGAGTGATTTCACACTTACCCAAACTGTGTTCCATTTGCTCCTTCTTTGCTCATTCTCTGAGCCTGTCCAAGTCCTTCTATATCCTCTCCACTTTTGGAACACTCTGTCCCTTCACCTACCTTTGAGTCATCTGCAAACTTAGCAACAATGCCCTCAGTTTCTTCATGTACATTGTAAATGTACAATGTGAATAGTTATGGTCCCATGATTTACCGCTATGGAAATCCACTAGTTACTGTCTGGCATGTGAAAAGACCCCTTTATCCTAACTCTGCCTTTTGCTGGTCAATGAATCCTCTATCCATGCCAGTACATTGCCCCTAATATCATAGGGCTCTTCTCTTATTTAGCAGCCTCCTGTGTGACACCTTGTCAAAGGCCTTTGTGGAAATCCAAATAGATCACATCCATTGGCTCTCCTTTGTCTGACTTGTTTGTACCTCCTCAAAGAAATCTAATAGGTTTGTCAGACATGACCTCCCCTTGATGAAGTCATGCTGACTGAGTCCTATTTTACCATGTACTTCCAAGTGCTTTGCAATCTCATTGTGAATAATGAACTCTACCATCTTACCAATGACTGAGGTCAGGCTAATCAGTCTATAATTTCTTGCTTTTCTTCCCTCTCTTTTTAAACAGGAGTTTTACATTAGCTATTTTTCAGTCTTCTGGAACCCTTTCTGACTCCAGTAATGCCTGAAAGATCACCACCAATACTTCCACACTCCACCCAGCAATGTCTTTTAGAACCTTGGGGTGTAGTTCATTTAGTCCAGGTGAATTGTCCATGTTCAGATCTTCCAGCTTTCTCAGCATGTACTCCTTAGTGATGATCACTACACTGGCATCTGCTCCCTGACTCTTTTGGTGTTTTAGCATACTATTGGTGACTTCCATCATGAAGACTGATGCAAAGTATTTCTTCAATTCCTCCTTCGTTTCTTTGCTCCCCATTACTATTTTTCCAGTCTCATTATCCAGCAGTTCAATGTCCACTTTTGCTTCTCGTCTCTAAAAATCTCTTGCAATCATCATTTTGTATTACTAGCTAGTTTACCCTCATTTCATCATCTCTCCTTCTTTTAATTGTGCCATGCTGGATTTTTTTTAAGGCTTCCAAACTTCTGGTTTCCCACTAATCTTTGCGACAGTGTATACTTTGTATGTTGCTTTTGTGCTGTCCCTGACGTCTCCTGTCATCCATGGTTGGCTCATCTTTCCCTTATTATGTTTCTTCTTCCTTGGGGTGAGTTTCTGTTGTGCCTCCCTGAATACCTCCTGAAACTCGGCTATTTCTGCTTCATCATCTTCTCTGCTAGGCTCCCCTTCCAATCAACTCTGGATAGCTCCTCCTGGAAAATTCATTCACATGTGGCTTGGAACAGTTAAATTGCTTAGCAACATCTAACTCAGAACTAATCAAAATAAATGTCTGGTTAAGTGGTAACCTGGTTCTAATAGAGGTCAATACTGACACAGCTTTATCAGTGATTGAATAATCAGGCTTTAACAAAATTTACTCTGGACTCCAACCCTTATGTTTACGCAAGACTTTGGCCAGACTGAGAACAAAGATGAGGAACCATTACAGATTAAGTTCTGGTCTCCGATTAGAAGCAATTGGTGCAGTTAAAATTGATTGTAGTAAAAGGTTCAGGCCCAAGCTTGATGGGTGGATTTGGTTCAGAAAGATTCACCTTGGTCGGCTCAACATTTTTCAATTAGAAATTGGCTGCCTGAGTGAAATCTAATTAAATACCCAGATATTTTTCAGGAAGGTCTAAGGACTACCAAAGGAGCCAAGGCCACCTTGTATGTTGTCCAGGAAGCAATTCTGTGATTCTATATGGCCCAACCAGTACCATGTGCTTTATATGCAAAAGTAAAGGCAAAAATCAAAAGGCTGGAAAGTGAAGGAATCATCAAACCATTACATTTTGCGGAATGGGCAGCACCAGTTGTACCTATTGTGAAGCCTGATTGGTTCACCTTTGTGGGGATTTTAAGCAAACTGTAAACCACTTCTTTCAGCTAGGTAAATACTAATACTTTACATAGAGGGTTTGCACGCAAACCTGACTGGGGGGAGGGCTGTCCTTTATGAAGTTGGACATGACCCATGTGTACATGCAGTTGTGACCAGATAAGGAATCCCAGAAGTATGCCACAATTAAAAAACATCAGGGTTTGTACTAAATTACAAGACTGCCGTTTGGGGTATTATCAGCCTGAGCCCATTTCCAGCAGATGGAGTAAATTTTACAAGTCAAAACTCTAATCTAAATTTTACAAGGTCTAACCCAGGTTACCATTTATCTGTATGACATGCTAATAATCAGGAAGACCGATAAAGAGCACTTGGAGAACTTGAACATGTATTTCTCCTAGGCAGGCATAAACCTTAGAAGGGAAAAATGTGTTTTCCAGGCACGCCAAGTGACCTGCTTGGGCTACAGAGTTGACAAGACCAGATTACACATGTTGGAAGATAAAGTGAGGGCAATCAAGGGTGCATCGGCTCCCTCTTCTGTATTGGGGTTTAAACCTTTTCTTGTGTTGGTGAATTATTATGGAAAATTCATATGTAACCTGACCTCCATTTGGCAAATATACATTTGCTATTGAAAAAGGATCAGCCTTGGCACTGTTTGTGCCACTAAGAAGTAGTCTTTAGGGGAGTGAGAAAGCAACTATTGTTGTTTAAAGTTTTTGTCCAGTACAGTCCCAAGCGAGATGTGGTGCTGACATGCGATGCCTTTCTGTACAGTATTGGGGTAATTTTGGCTCACCGGTAGTCCAACGGAGAAGAACGCCTGATAGCGTATGCTTCCCAGACTCTCTGATGCTGAATGCAGATACACCCAGATAGAGAAGGATACTTTGGTGACCATCTTTGGTGTGAGAAATCTCCACAATACCTTTGCAGATGTAAATTTGTAATAGTATCAGAACACAAACACTTGCTAGGGCTACTTAAAGGAGACAAGGCCATGCCTTTCATAACTTCTGGTCAAATTCAACGGTGGGCCCTTATTCTCATTGCGTACAATTACAAGTTGGAACCCTATCCGGGAAGTCAAGTGGTAAATGCGGATACCTTGAGCTGCATCCCACTGGTAGGTACACCAGCAGTGGTGCCTCCCAGGAAGAGTCCATTCTGGTTTTAAACTTTACAGACACCCTTCCAGTCATCACTGACAATAACCGACAGTGGACACAAAAAGCTCTCATTCTGGCAAAATTTAGACAGTTAGTGGTGATGGACAAAACAAAAGAGCCAACACAACCAGAATTAAAACCTTTCTGGATACAGTGAGATAAGATCACTGTAAAGGATGGCATATTGTTATGGGAAGCAAGAGTGATTGTCCCAAGTAAAGATCACTACCAACTACTGGCTGAACTCCACCAGGGTCATCCAGGAGATTCTAAAGTGAAAATGTTGGCAAGATGATACGTTTGGTGACATTGCTGTGTTGGTGGGGCAGTGTCCAGAGTGTCAACAAGGACAAAAATTACAGCCTGCATCTCTCCCATATTCGTGGGTATGTCTAGATAAACCCTGGATTCAGTTGCATGCCAACTATGCCAGTCCTTTCATGGGGTCAATGTTCCTAGTCATTGTGGATGCCCATTCAACGTGGTTGGATGTGAATAGAGTTCATTCATCAAACTCAAGGGTGACGACTGAAAAACTGCAAGCATCGTTTACCATACATGGACTCTGGGAAGTATTGTTCACAGACAATGAGATGTTATTTACCAGCAGGGATTTTGAGTATTTCATAAGGTGAAATGGCATTTGACATGTTTAGGCAGCTCCATACCATCCATTGTCCAATGGTCTGGCTTTTGATCTCATGATCTGAATCAAAGATTAAGGGAATAATCATGTTCTCACATTGAGGCCAAATTCGGGGAAGATCCTTTAACCCTCTCCCTGCTTTATCCAGCTTTTTGCTAGAAAAAGGATGTAACTTGCCTGAATCCTGCCTACCTCCTCAGTCTTTGTCTCCAGTCATGGCCGGGTGGGGATGCTTCTATAAACTTTTCAATCACTTTAAGCATTTACTTTTTAAGTGTTAAAGGCTGTTTTCTGTTGTGCATTTTTTGTTGAGGCATCTACTTTTTGGAAATTTTTAGTCACTTTCTTCAAGTTCTTACGTCGGTGTGTTTACATAATAAACTCATCACCGGGGCGGCATGGTGGCTCAGTGGTTATTACTACTGCCTCACAGCACCAGGGTCCCAGGTTCGATTCTAACCTCAGGTGACTGTCTGTGTGGAGTTTGCACATTCTCCCTGTGTCTGCGCGGGTTTCCTCCGGGTGCTCCGGTTTCCTGCAACAGTCCAAAGCTCTGCAGGTTAGGTGAATTGGCCAAGCTAGATTGCCCATAGTGTTAGGTGCATTAGTCAGAGGGAATAGGTCTAGGTGGGTTACTCTTTGGAGGGTCAATGTGGACTTGTTGGGCCGAAGGGCCTGTTTCCACACCGTAGGGGATCTAATCTAATCTAACTTTATGCTAAGAAATACGGCTCTTGTGCCAGGCATAATGCATAAAACTGGGGTCTGAATGACTAACATTGTGTCCTAGAAAGTAGTTGAAAATATACTTGTTCCTAGCTTAAGAAGTACATTGATATCAGCATAAACACCTTGTTGATGAATTAAGCACTTGTTTCAATGTACAGAAAATTACAAACAATTGATGCCAGAACCTTTCTAATGATGTAGTATGTCAGTTACTTTTACCAAGTATTCCTACTGTATCCCTATCTTTTTTCAGTCATCTTCAGCATCTGTTTATTCTCTTGTGAATTCTATTTGTGTGGGACAAGTTGTAGCTAGAAAAAATAGTTAGGTCAGCTTAAACTTTGATTTTTTTTAAGCTAATGAGACTGCAATGAATGTTGCATAGTATTTGCAAACAGAACTACCTTCCAGTTCAGTTTTCACTTTTCTTCTGGGATTTATCAGACATCTGCACTGGCTGACTTAACTGCCTATATACTCTGGATTCTCTACTATTTACAGCTGTTTTTATCTATAGTACCAACCGAGAGTGTCAAATGAATTCACTTGTCATACATCACACATTATGCTCTATTTTGGACTTTCAAACAACTGAGAGAGGTGGTTCAGATGAGATGTAATTAACAAATGAAACTAAATGTTTGGACCTGCAGAGTTATTATGTCAAGAGAGAATGGATAAGCAATCTTTTCAATAGTTTTTATAATGATTCCTTCATTCAGCTGTTTGACAAACACTGTCCAGTTCTCTCTGTATCTGTCCATAGCGACTAATTTTTAAATCCTATATTGCCAATTACCCCTTGGTTATTATTCCTTCCCCTGTTTCAACTTATGTTTCACCAGAGGCTGCTGTTTTTTTTACCCAAATTTAGGTTCTTCCTTGAAAAAAATTAAATACTTTAAATAGAGGACAAATTACACTTTAAAGTCACAAAAATGCTACACCTTGTTACCAAAGGATACAAACATCATTAGAGTTATTCCTCACAGGATGGTTCGGTTTAGTTAATAGTTCTGGTTCTGTCACATGCATGGCTACAGCTCCTGAAAAACATTAGTGAGAAACATAGAGATTGAAACTGTAATTTTGCGAGTTATTCTGGCATTCAGTTATTATTCGTTTGGTATGAGATATCAGTGATATACAACATTATAGTTAATCTACCAAACACAGATAAACAATGTGCACACATGAATGTAAAATGCCAAGAAGATTTAGAAACTGTCAACATTTTAAGCAATATATTATGAAACCCCACAATTTTAAAACCCTTAGAATTCTTTGTTTTCATTCAATTTGCCATTTTCAATTTAAATTGGAAGTGCATGAGTTGAAATAAATAAGCTTTTTTGTAGAACTTCTATTTTCCCTGATCAAACATGTTTCTACATTTATTTCACTTTATGACATCTTGCATGGCAGGTACTGAATTTGGGAGATAAGATGCAAATCAAGAACACACTTTCACCACTGTTATAAAATCCTTCACATTCTTTATTATAGGTGTAACTTTAATTTCTTTTGAACATCTAATAGTATTCCTTCAAAATTCCTGTGGTTTTCTCAGAAATCTGAGTCATCCTATGAGGTATAATTCTAATGATGTTTGTCATTTGTTATTCAGACTTTTTGTAATAGATATTGCATTGATTCAGTGTAGCTGTTCTATATTTTCTCCCATTCTAAGCAGACATTTTTTGCCTGGCCTCTGTTTATTTGTTCTTCATTCTTTCAAAAACAAAGGCTACAATGAAATTGCAATGTTATGTTTCCCCTTTATACTTATCAGATATTCACGCCCACATACAAACATTAAACAAGCTGAAACACAAAATTAATATATTTGGTGAGCTAGCGGCAGCCATATAAAACCGTTGTGCTTTGCTCAGGAAGTATATACAGTGTAGACAGGAAGGGCTCACAGCTGTTTTACACCTGGCTCTATTATTGCATTCAGGAACCAGACTAAGGGGGAGCATGCTCATGGTCAGCCAAAGTAAACTATCATATGGCTTCAAAATTTATAGGTACTGTCATTTATATGCTGCAAAAGATCATGTTTACACTAGTACTCTATTGCTACGCAACAACTCAGCCACTGAACCTTGCACCCTTGGTGTGCTGGCACCTTTTTGTGGGAACAGATTTAATTTCAAAGAGTCACGCAGTCTTCTTTTTTGGTGGAAAAAAAGCAGAGTTGAGATAGGGGCAGGACAAAATTGGAAAAGAACATGAATATCCTTGTTCATAATAGCCACTCCAATTTCCAGTATACACAGCAGGGATGGCAATCTTCTATGATCATTAGATGAACAAAAATAGCAGTCCTCTGCAAGACTTGGAAAACATTTACGGTTAACGTTTTCTTGAAGATCTCATGTCAATAAACAAGAAACAGCAATATTGAAATATAATGGTGAAAACATCAAGAGAATAAGCAAGCAACTGCCAGGACACTGAGGCTAAATTAAAACCAATATTCAATCCCACAGTTTATGAACAGTAAGTTTGTAGGGTTCCGTGGCAATTCAAAAGTGTATATTATCATACTAAGGATATAGAAAGAGGCAAGTCTATCTTCATACTGATGAACATCTTTAACTAAGTAGTTACACTATATATACGGATGTGATAGATGAAAGCATTCTTTGAATTTAACAGGTTTGGACCTGGCTTCAAATGAACCTCACATCAGCAAGTATCACTAATAATAGGCGGCACGGTGGCACAGTGGTTAGCACTGCTGCCTCACAGCGTCAGAGACCCAGGTTCAATTCCAGCCTCAGGCGACTGACTGTGTGGAGTTTGCACATTCTCCCCGTGTCTGCGTGGGTTTCCTCCGGGTGCTCCGGTTTCCTCCCACAATCCAAAGATGTGCAGGTCAGGTGAATTGGCCATGCTAAATTGCCTGTAGTGTTAGGTAAGGGGTAAATGTAGGGGTATGGGTGGGCTTCACTTCGGCGGGTCGGTGTGGACTTGTTGGACCGAAGGGCCTGTTTCCACACTGTAATGTAATCTAAAAAAAAATGTACACTATTCATTAACGAACTGGAACTTACCAATAATCCTTTGCATTGCTGAAAATCTTTTATTCTAAATCATTATCATTTAATCACTAATACTTCTCAATATTTTTAACTGCACTGAACTTTTAGCTATTAATAGTTTCCTCACTCCCACACAGCCCACCCTCAATTTCTTCATGGTTCTATTCTCACTATCTCTAGAAGATGGATGGGACATCTGTGGGTCACATTTTCTGGTAGGACTGAAGAATCGTGTCTAGACTGGGTGTATAATTTGAAATGATTGTCACTTGTGGTACAGATTAGAATAGTAATTTATTGTCAATTGTATTGTTACAAAAAAAACAGTGAAGTGTTGAAGTCATGATACTTTGCCACCAATATTAATAACAGAAATCACATAAAAAATTAAGATAAACTCCATCTTTGTTCAATTCATGGCTCATGGATTCCCAAGGTCAAGGAAAACACACAAACCACATTCTCCATCATTGTAGAAAGCTGACATTGAAACCACCAAATCTCAGACCATTGGAATCCTGGGCCACCATGCTGCTGAAGACACAGCAAAAATCGACTCAAGGACCCATCTCATTGCTGAAGCCAACCATCATGCTGGGTCAATGGAATCCCAGGCCAAGAACCTGTAGGCAAAAGGACTGAAGTGGGATCAACAAAGGGAGGACTCAGTGGGCAAATCTTCAGCATCTAGAGGAAGAAATGAAGAAAAGAGAAAGGAAGGAACTTGTAGTTTGAATCCTGTTCATGCTTTTCTCTGTATTAGGGGGACAAACTTCAACACACTCTTTGGGAAATATATCATTTTATCTTTCACACCTTTCCTCATGTACTGATAATGGAGGAATAACTGAACTCGCCTCTGGGATAAAAGAATGATGGTCAGAAAAAGGAAGATTTTCGATTGGGCTAGTCCATGGAACTGATACAGTGCATTCATTCATTGCTGTAGGTAGTGGGATAACCTGACCATGTTTACAAATTTGGAAGTACTCTAGAATGAAGCATAATCTCCCTGTAGCCTGAATAAGCAAGATTAGTATTCCTATCTCATTGCACAATACAAGCTCTAATTTAGCCTGCACTTTGGTTGGCTTCAGTGTACTCTGTTCTAAGAAACTATCCTGAAAACACTAGATGAGAAGCTAATATAGTCTACCCTTGCCCACCTGATTTTTCCAGCCTATATGTAGATTAAAATCCTTCATGATTATCACTACTTTTCTGGCAAGTTGCCATTATGTTTCATTATATTCCATTCTAGCATGTGTTTACTGTTAGGGCCTATACATTACTCCACAGATAACTTCTTGCCTTTATCATTTCTCATCCCTATCCAATCACTACTACATCCTTATATCCTGAATTTAGGTCATCCTTTATTGTCTTAATACCATCATTAATTAAGTGAGCTTTACCTCCACTTTTTCCAAGTGTTTAACCTTGCTAAATATTATTTTCTTTCAATATTAAGGTCCCAATCAATATTATGCACAGCCATATTTCTATAATCAGATTGAACTTCTTTATTTTAGTTTGCGCTGTCAATTTATCTGTTCTGTTTTGAATACTAGGTGCATTCAGATACAGAGTCTTTAGTTTTGTCTGCTTCTAATTTTATAACATCGAGCCTTATCTGTTGATTTACTCTTAGATTTATGTTCTTTACACTTCCTGACACAGTATGTTCATCATTTCCTTTATTAATAACTTTCTATCCTGCCTTGCCTCTACTCTTTAATTCACCACATCTTCCTAATTTTGATCACTTGCCTTCATTGATGCAAAATATCCTCTTAACTCCTCTGCATTTCCCAAAATTGTCTCCCCAGATTCATTTTCTAAGGACTTTGACCTTTCTTTAAAATATATATTTAATGAAGTTCTTATTGTCAGTTTTTATATTCCTATGATTCATGGTATTCCATGAATAATGGGATGTTTCTTCAGTTGCTATTAAAATCTAAGCCTAACTCCTTCATTCCTCCAGCAACAATAAAACTTGCTGCTCTCACTTTGGATATATTCTTTTCCAAACTGAAAGAGAATTGCACAGTTGTTTGCCCAGGCAAGGAGTTGAGATTCACTATTTGTCTGTGAAGTAGAGTATCAGCAGACCTTTGTCACCAATAAAGATCCCACATTTTCCATCTTACCATGCACCCCCTCCACCAAACTTTCAACCAATACCCTCCATGTTATAATTGATGTCTTCATTTTGCCTCCAGGGCTGATCACAATCCAGGTTCCAATATGTCCTGATGCTCTATGCACCCTTACTTTCCTTGATTGCACACAATGAAACTGTATACTCCTTGCCTACTAAGTCCTCCCATTCAAGCACATCCAAGTGCCCTCTATGACTGTTGCCATTCCTTCTGCAACACAAAACCAGCACCACTCCTGGAGTGATAGCGGCTCAGCGTAGACTGACTGTGGCCCAATCCCAAGCCTTTCTGGAGGGGGCAGGCCACACCATATGATTGTGGCCCACTGCTTGACTGGTTCCAGTCTAAGTCTTAGATCTACTGTGACCCAATGCTAGGATTAGTTGTGTCTCAACTTTGACCCATCAATCCTTCCACTCCTTTGCCATTAATGTTCTAGCTCCTTTTAGCCACATACATCCCTGCTTTACCCTTTAATGGTATTAGCAAGAGGAGGGGCTAAGGTGGAGATGGAGCCTAGAGAGAGAGAGTTAAAAGGGACAGGTAAACTAAGAGTTAACTGAGAGCAGGCTAGGATAGAAAAAAAGCTGAATAAAAGATAATAAGAGCAAAGAGTGAGAAAATAGGTTAGCTGTGCTGAATGGGCCCAGACATAGCTGGGTGTGGGGATGGGTGAAAAAAAGGAAGAACAGAATCAGGCTCTAAAGTTATTGAACTTGATGTTGAGTCCTAGAGACTTCAGGGTTCTCAAACAGAAAATGAGATGTTCTTCGAGCTTGCGTTGAGGCTCAGTGCAGCAGGCCTGTGACAGAAATGTTGACCAAGGAACATGGTGGTGTGTTGAAGTGGCAGGAAATTGGGAGCTCGGGATCATTTTTATGGACTGAATGTAGGTGTTCTGCAAAGCAGTCACCCAACCTCTGTTTTGTCTCCCCAGTGTATAGTAGACCATGTGAGCAGCAAATATAGTAGAATAGATTGAGTGAAGTACAGGTAACTCACTCCTTCTCCTGAAAGGCATGTCTGTGGCCTTGGATGGTGAGGATGGAGAAGGTAAATGGGCAGATTAAGCTGGTAATTGGGGTCAATTGATTAATTAATTGACTGGTTGAATAAAAAAGGTTAACAGCGGACTGTGGAGGGGGTCATTATGGCCGACTGCCTGACCCTCTTCCCTGGGTATGGCAGAACCCGGGTGTCCTTGGAGAAGGAGCACGTGGTATCCACCAACACCCTGGAGTTGTTCAGGGAGAGGTGGGCACCGCAGGGAGTGGAGTGCATCATTTCTCCCTCCAACTCTATTTTGATTTAGTCCCTACCCTCCCCTTCACTGTTTTGATCACACAGCACTGCCCTCTGATGTGAAGGGCAGTGTTTGTCACTGGCCAACCGGGTGTTTTCCTATCTTCCTGGTGGTGGAAATTGAATAAAGATTCGTGCACTTTGTGTCTTTCACTGTGTCTCACACCTGCGCACACACACCATGGGTGCTGGGGATAAAATAAGCACTACCGCACTTAGGTGGTAGTGTGGGGGTTAAATTAAAAAAAATAAAAAAGAAAAAAAAATAAACACAGGAACCGCCCAACTGCTTATTAATAAATAAATAAATAAATAAATAAATAAAAAAGGTTAACAGCGGACTGTGGAGGGCGTCATTATGGCCGACTGCCTGACCCTCTTCCCTGGGTATGTCAGAGCCCGGGTGTCCTTGGAGGAGGAGCACGCGGTGTCCACCAACACCCTCGAGATTTTCAGTGAAAGATGGGCACCACAGGGAATAGAGTGTATTATTTCCCCCTCCAACTCTATTTTGATTTCATCCCTGCCTTCTTCACCTTTTTGATCACGCAGCATTGCCCTTTGATGTGAAGGGCATTGCTTGTCACTGGCCATTTGGGTGTTTTCTTTCTTCCTGGTGGTGGAGATTGAATAAAGTTTTGTACACCTATTGTCTTTCACTGTGTCTCACACTTGCACACACACAACATAGGTGCTGGGGAAAAGTAGGCTGTACTACAGTTAGGTGGTAGTGTGGGGGGTTAAAAAAATATAACCAGGGGATTAGAATCTCTAAAAGAAATACAAAAGGATAACATTTGGAGGTGCCTGTGGTGCTTTGCTAGTGCCCCCGCCTCTGAGTCAGGCAATCCCAGGTTCATATCCCACCTGCTTCAAATGTGTGTAATAACATTTCTGAACAGATTAATTAAAAATAAAATCTACAAAAGAGGAATAGGTGAGACTGATATCTGGAAAGGGCTGTAAGACTGAGTTATTAATAAATTATATCCACAAGAAAAGTTCTTGTTTTTGTCTCACTGGTTAGGATCTAGATTGCTATTGTCAATCCAGATTGCCACTGATACATTTTGTATCAAAATATATAAAGAATGTGAATTTATAATGCTTATTGATTAAGCTTGGCTCATCCAATCAAATACAAGTGAGTTTCTAACAGCATGAGAAGTCTTAACTACTATCAAGCAAAACCTCTGGCCATGAACATTGAATTTCAGTGTCTTTCCTTCAGAGTGTAATTTTTGTTGAAGGCATTTAAAAAAATACATTTTACGTTTTCTTTCGTTTATGTATATATAATGTATATCTCAATACCCATTTATTTTTCCCTTTTTAATTTCTGTGTGTAATTTTACAATAAGTTTAAAAACTCTTTTATACTTCTTATTTTAGACTCTGTTGGGTGGTGGGGATGAAAGTTTAGCTCCTAAAAGTGAATGCGATTGAAAATGGATAGGGTCTTCAAAGTGCTGAAACTGAAAGTGTTGGGAAGCTAGCTCCAACCTGCTGACTTCTATTTTTAACTGTAGTTGATTAAACAGTGTGTGAGCAATCTCCTTAGCACAGTTGGATTGACAACAGTATATATGCTAACATATTTAAAATATTAACAGCTCCATAACAGCTTTCTTAACAGGAGTTTTAGTATGTAATTTAGTGTACATGGGTTTCCTAAGCTTCTTGAAAGTTGCCACTGAAAGCAATGGGTGAGCACAGCATCAATTGAGAGGTCAGAAGAAATGGAAGGGAAATAATCTTGTGAGTACTGAAAATCCAGATGTTTTTTGGTCATGTACTTACAGCTGATTTCTACTACTATGCTTTCACTACTTCAGAAGTGAGTTTCACCATTTTGGTGGTCTGCATAACTGGACTCTGTATATACCAGGTCAGCATGGGTGCTATCTATACTGTTTTAGTTTGACCTCAAATAAAGAGCAAGGTGACCAAGATCATCAACACCAATGCTAGGGTAACTAGCAGCAAACTACACAGTATCAGCAGTGTTCTCCTCATGGACCTGCTGTTCCAAATGAGGAATGTAGATTCTAGAAACCATGAATCCATAACTATAGGTATCCAGGTAGAAAATAAACTTACTTCACATGTTTGAACAGCTGTTTCCCAGGGCTTTCAGCCTATTGTGTCCATACATTGTAGACCTTTGTCACCTACTGGAAGAAGACCTGCTGCCTAGTGGATCAGGTTGCCATGCTTTTACCAGTTTCGTCAGTCATCATTTTCCTCAACTTTGCCTCAAACACCTCCCAGGAGTTGGCCTGCAACATTAGATATTTTTGCAGTTGGTATCATTTAAATGCATCATACAGATAACTGATGTCAGGTTTGCAATGACAGACACTTTATATGAGATGCCAGTCATAGGGCTGGTCTCTTAGGTTTGTGGTTCAAACTGGCTTCCCATTGCCAGAAAATATTACTGATTATATATGTTTGGCAAACCAGATCCATCCAAAAGTGTCAGTTTGGAAACATTTGCAATTTACTATCAATATACATTCAGAGTGGGATCACAAAAGGATATTCATGCTATTGTATGCAAGATTCTGATCCAGTTGTCATGATATTTTTGCCTTGTTCCCCCTCACTCATCTCTTCATAAACTTTCCACATTGCTGGAAATTATAGGTTGGAGACAAACAGTAATATTGAAAATGTGGCTATTATTATCTTTGAGGAACCCAAGCAAAGATACCCAGGATTGCAACAATGACAACCATGCAACAATGAATGTGTGATTGAGCAAACAATTTCATTCTCAATAGAACTGAAGGCACTTTTCAATATAAACCAACCAGAGTTCACAGTCCTAATGTCCTATACTCTGCTCAACATTGTAGAGATATAAGATTTTGACCTGACCAGGAAACAAGTTACAGAGTACCAAGCCTCATTAGAGATGGAAGAGGTGAAACATCAGACGGTCAATGCACCAGGATAATGCATATTGCAAACTACGCAATGATGAGGTTCAGTTAAGTTGAATCAGTGCAACCATCTGACAGCCACACCAGTTACACTCAAATCCCATTCCTACCCACTCAAATCCTTTGTTTAACCCAGGAAATTAAGTGGTTTGGCCGTGCTAAATTATTTGTAATGTCCAAGGATGTGTATGTTAGGTGCATTAACCATGGGAAATGCAGAATTATAGGGTAGGGGGATCGGTCTTGGTGGGATACTCTTCGGAGGGCTGGTGTGGACTTGTTGGACCGAATGGCCTGTTTCCACACTGTAGCAATTCTATGGAAAGCCCAACAACCAATCAAACATGCAAAGATTTCAAACATAGATTGAAACTTGAAAGACCTTAAACTTGCAGTTGCAGCAATTGAGCAGGAAAATGCTTATGACTGAGTTACTCTAATTGTCATGAATGCTGAACTTGATAAGATGGCTATGCTTTGAAATCTTTGAGGAGAAAGTGAGGTCTGCAGATGCTGGAGATCAGAGCTGAAAATGTGTTGCTGGTAAAGCACAGCAGGTCAGGCAGCATCCAAGGAACAGGAGAATCGACGTTTCGGGCATAAGCCTGATGAAGGGCTTATGCCCGAAACGTTGATTCTCCTGTTCCTTGGATGCTGCCTGACATGTTGTGCTTTACCAGCAACACATTTTCAGCTATGCTTTGAAATCTACCTGTCAGGGTAACTGTGCAGCATGATGGTTGGCATGACTAAGCTTAAAGGCTGGATCTCAGGATGTAATGAGAGAAATAAAGTCATAATTTGAAAAAAGTGTTTTGGAACATTTGGAAGCTCAGTACTCATGGCCTTGACAAGGGAGTGCCAAGAGAAAGGAATATGGATATTAATTATTAGGTTGAGCCTGTGACTCATTTTTCAAATGCAACCTGCATTGCCTTCTATACTATTGTGAATTAGAAATATGCAATGTAAATGTGCTATGCCCACACTTGGAGTGGGCAGAGTAGGTGTTTTTTATTCTGTCTGAGCATGTGGGCTCTACTTATGAGCAGTGTCAGAACCTTCAAACTACAATTGCATTATCAGGCACTTTCACAGTACAGTTTGAATTAATCTCTGACCATATTACCTGCGTGTGAATTACATGCAATATCTGATTTTGTGAAATACAAATTCTGGTCATTGAAGATGGTTCACAAAAAGAATCCAAAATCTCACAGGCTCAACAAGGGCACAGCCGATTTCTTCCTACCTTAACCTGTAAGCATTTGCCACAATGCTCTTAAATGCAGTGCTGTCTTTTGTGGTGATTATGCGAATTAAGATATTGATGATCGTGCAGCACTTAAAATCTCCCACTGCATTTACATGACAATGGCTTATGTTGATTATATTAGAATAAAGTCCTGTGTCAAAGGTCAATGTAGAGACATTCCATGGCCCTCTTTGTTCAAGTCCTCCATGTCCCACTGTATGGAGAACTGTGCTAAATTATTGGGGTTGAGGGGGTTCAGAGAGTGTGCTACAAGCTATGATGATGTTGCTCTGCACACCTGGAGCAGCTAAAGAGGGCATGTTATAGACATTTACTCTCTAATTCTTGTCAGAAGGAAGGCAGAAATGAGGAACATGTTGAAATATTCTTTACTTGCCTGGCTGTATGCATCTCCAACAACACTCCTGAGGTTCACCATCATCCAGAACAATGACTGCACACATGCTTGGCACTCATCCTCTACAATTAACATTCACTCCCTCCACCATGGTATACAAAAGAAGCAACACATTGCAGCAATCTACTGAACCAAAAGCAACTCCTTTGTAGGGTAAGAACAGTATTTGCATGCACATACCATTACCAGCAAGCCACATACCATCCTAAGTTGAAACAATATCATCATTCCTTCACTGCTGCTGGGTCAAAATCCAGGAAATCTCTTGCTCAAAGGCCTGTGGGTGTATCTACACCATATGGACTGCAAAGTTCAAGAAGACATCTCACCACAACTTTCTCAAAGACAAATTTCTAGTGCAAAGTAGGATGGTTGTGGTTCTTGGAGGGTAGTCATTTCAGCTCCAGGACATCACTGCAGGAATTGCAGTGGCACTAGTGCTAGGGCACTAATCACTCAAATTAGTGCCCTAGGCTCAAAAATTTCAGCTGCTTAATCAATGACCTTTGTTCCTTTATAAATGGTGATGTTCATCTGATGATTGAAATTTAGACTCCATGTCTAAATCAGCAAGCCCTAGACAATGTCAAAACTTGGGCTGACAAGTGTCAAGTAGCATCTGTGTCACTTAAGTACCAGCCAAAGACCATCTCAAACAAGGAAGAATCTAAGTCTATGATGTTCAATAGCAAGCCATCACTGAATCCCTCCCTATCAACGTCCTGAGGACAGCATGAAATAGGCTGATACACTTGAACAGGTTGATGTCAAGAAGGAGGATGTATTGGAAATTTTGAAAAACATGAGAATAGATATGTCACCTGGGCCAGACGGGATATACCCAAGTGAGGGAAAAGATTGCTGCACCATTGGCAATGACTTTTGCATCCTCACTGTCCACTGTAGTAGCACCAGATGACTGGAGGGTGGCAAATGTGTTCCCTTGTTCAAGAAAGGGAATAGGGATAACCCTGGGAATTACAGAACAGTCAGTCTTACATTGGTGGTGGGCAAATTATTGGAGAGGATTCTGAGAGTCAGTAGTTATGATTATTTGGAAAAGCATAGCTTGATTAGAGACAGTCAGCATGGCTTTGAGAGGGGCAGGTCATGCCTCAAAAGCCTTATTGAATTCCTTGAGAATGTGACAAAACACATTGATGAAGGTAGAGCAGTGGATATTATGTATATGGATTTTAGCAAGGCATTTGATAAGGTTCCCCATGGTAAGCTTATTCAGAGCATAAGGAGGCATGGGATACAGGGAAATTTGGCTGTCTGGATACAGAATCAGCTGGCCCATAGAAGACAGAGGGTTGTAGTAGATGGAAAGTATTCAGCTTGGAGCTCAGTGACCAGTGGTGTTCCGCAGGGATCTGTTTGATTAGATTAGATTAGATTCCCTACAGTGTGGAAACAGGCCTATTTGGCCCAACTAGTCCACACCGACCCTCCGAAGAGTAACCCACCCAGACCTATTCCCCCTAACTTATGCACCTAACTCTACGGGCAACTTAGCAATGACCAATTCACCTAACCTGCAGATCTTTGGACTGTGGGAGGAAACCTGAGCACCCGGAGGAAACCCACACAGACAGGGGGAGAATGTGCAAGCTCCACACAGACAGTCACCTGAGGCTGGAATTGAACCTGGATCCCTAGCACTGTGAGGCAGCAGTGCTAACCACTGTGCCACCATGCCATCCCAATTTCTGGGACCTCTACTCTTTGTGATTTTTATAAATGACTTGGCTGAGGAAGTGGTAGGGTGGGTTAGTAAGTTTGCCAGTGACACGAAGGTTAGTGGAGTTGTGGATAGTGTGGAGGGCTGTTGTAGGCTGCAACAAGACATTGACAGGATGCAGAGCTGGGCTGAAAAGTGGCTGACAGAGTTTAATCTGGAAAAGTAAGAAGTGATACATTTTGGAAGGTCAAATTTGAATGCAAATTACAGGATTAAAAGCAAGATTCTTGGCAGTGTGGAGGAACAGAGGGATCTTGGGGTCCATGTCCATAGATCCCTCAAAGTTGCCACCCAAGTTGATAGGGTTGTTAAGACGTATGGTGTGTTGGCTTTCATTAATAGGGGCATTGAGTTTAAGAACCAAGAGGTTATGCTTCAACTCTACAAAGCCCTGGTTAGACCACACTTGGAATATTGTGTTCAGTTCTGGTCGCTTCATTATAGGAAGGATGTGGGAGTTTTAGAGAGGGTGCAGAGGAGATCTACCAGGATGCTGTCTGGACTGGAGGGCATGTCTTATGAAGAATGGTTGAGGGAGCTCGGACTTTTCTTATTGGAGCGAAGAAGGATGAAAGGTGACTTGATAAAGGTGTACAAGATGATGAGAGGCATAGATAGATTGGATAGCAAGAGATGTTTTCCTAGGGCAGAAATGGCTACCACGAGGGGACATACTTTTAAACCGATTGCAGGAGGGTTTAGGGGAGTTGTGAGAGGTAGATTCTTCACACTGTGAATGATGGGTGCATGGAATGCACTGCCAGAAATGGTAATAGAGCCAGATACCTTAGGAACATGTAAGCAATTCTTAGATAGGCATATGGATGAAAGTAAAATGTAGAGTATGTAAGTTAGTTTGATCTTAGAGTAGGATAAAAAGGTTGGCACAACAATGAGGGATGAAGGGCCTTTATTGTGTTGTACTTTTCTATGTTCTATGTAGGGAGATGCCCAGAATTCTTGGGCTTCTGTCCCACTTTAGGACTTGATTGCCATGGAATGTGTATTCATCACAGTGATTAACCCTTGCCAACCATGGTTAATGTGGATGTCACCCATCCCAAGCTATAATCAATGGCACCAGGCTGACAAACTCTAACAGGCTAATTAGTAATGAACTCAAACAAAAGATGTTCTTTATCTGCCACCTCACCTCTTTAACTCATTCACCCACTCACACATTCAGTTATTTATGCATTCATCAGCTCACTCACTGAAATACTCGGAATTTTAAGAACTTACCTGAATTCAATAGCTACTGTTTGGAAAGAGCATATGTTCTAATTTCTTCTCTCTCTTGTGATCAATGATCTTGTATAGTGATGGCTATACCTACCTTTCAATTCTTCACCTTGAACCAGAAGATGCAAATAAAAAGCCTTAAAAGGATCAAGCTTCAGAAATCATCATGGGCAATGTCAATGTAGTCAGCATTGACACTAACTGAAAGCTCAGGATTTAAAAATTGCCATACAAAAGCCTGAGAATACGCTGGGCAGTTACAATCATAATAAATGACAAGCAACATTTTCTCCCTTTTTAATGGCAAAATCTGGAACTTTTAAAAAAAATTTGCTAAGTTTGAACATCCAGGCACTAACCTCAACCTTCTGAATTCAAAATGATTTTTAATTTATCTACAATTTACTGGCCCTCTACTAAATGCTGCCACCCAACCTATCGAAATGACATGGCATTGAGAATAGCAACTGGCAACTGTACAAAGCTAGACTGTCATGGGAGACAGACTTCTTAAAGGTGAAAAATTAGATGAAGTTGTGTAATCACCAAATTGGAACATTGCGACTGCAAATATCTAGTGTACAGAATTTTTCAGGCTTTCTTGGCTATACTGAAAAGTCTGTTGGCTGAAGTTTATTTCCCTTTTGGACTAACTCTGAAAAGAAAATGAAATAATAGGACAACATAATACTTAGTCCTTGAAAATGTTTCAGTCTCACATGTGAACACGAGTGAGAATTTGGGCTGTTGGGCGTATTGTTCCAATTATGTGCTTTTGGAAACTAACCACTGTTTGTTCATAGTCCTGAGAACACGATCTTACAGCTTCTCACAATTTTGCCTTGTGTGGATTCTGTGCAACGATGTATCCACCTTTCTCAGTATAATACTTGCTTATATATTTCGCATATGTGTAACATTGTCTGACACTGTATATTCCGTATTCCTAATTATAATAATCTCTGGCATTTACATACTCATCACTCTACACTTTCCATGCAACACTGAAATGCTCCACATATTTAGTAATTTGTTCTAATATACTCTTCACTCCAGAATTCTAATATGCTCTATTTTTGCAGTAATGTAGTGCAATATAAAATTAAAATATTAAAGCACAGAAGAATGCCATTTCCTCAGAGAGTTTGCATTGGCTTTTTTCAAGGAACAATCCAATTGCTCCCAATCTCTCCTCATGACCAGTAATTTTTTTTTTTCAAGAATGATCTAATTTTTTTTCAGAAGGTTAACACTGAATCTATTTCCATCATCATATCTGTCAGTGCAATCTAAATCTTAACTACTTGTGTTGTACCTGACGGAGGAGCAGCACTCCGAAAGCTTGTACTTTCAAATACAGGCTGTTGGATTATAACCTGGTGTTGTGCTACGCCTCATCTTCACCATGGACATCCAATCCCTCTACACCTCCATCTGCCATGAACAGGGCCTCCAAGCCCTCCGTTTCTTCCTCTCCCGACGTCCCCACCAGTACCCTTCCACTGACACTCTCATTCGTTTGGCTGAACTGGTCCTCACCCTTAACAATTTCTCCTTCGAATCCTCCCACTTCCTCCAGACCAAAGGGGTAGCCATGGGCACCCGTATGGGCCCCAGCTATGCCTGTTTCTTTGTTGGCTACGTAAAACAGTCCATCTTCCATGGTTACACCGGCACCACTCCCCACCTTTTCCTCCGTTACATTGATGACTGCATCGGCACCACCTCGTGCTCCCGCGAGGAGGTTGAGCAATTCATCATCTTCACCAACACATTCCACCCTGACCTTAAATTTACCTGGACCATCTCTGACACCTCCCTCCCCTTCCTGGACCTCTCCATCTCCATTAATGACGACCGACTTGACACTGACATTTTTTACAAACCCACCGACTCACACAGCTACCAGGATTACACCTCTTCCCACCCTATCTCCTGCAAAAATGCCATCCCGTGTTCCCAATTCCTCCACCGCCACCATATCTGCTACCAGGAGGTCCTGTTCCACCACAGAACACACCAGATGGCTTTCTTCTTAAAGATCGCAATTTCCCTTCTCATGTGGTTGAAGATGCCCTCCAATGCATCTCATCCATATCCCGCACCTCCGCCCTCAAACCCTACCCCTCCAACTGTAACAAGGACAGGCCACCCCCGGTCCTCACTTTCCACCCTACCAACCTCCACATTAACCGCATCATCCGCCGACATTTCCGCCATCTCCAAAAGGACCCCACCACCAGAGATATATTTCCTTCCCCACCCATTTCCACTTTCCACAAAGACCGTTCCCTCCGTGACTACCTAGTCAGGTCCACGCCCCCCAACAAACCATCATCCTGTCCTGGCACCCTCCCCTGCCACTGCAGGAATTGCAAAAGCTGCGCCCACACCTCATCCCTCACCACCATCCAAGGCCCAAAAGGACCCTTCCACATCCATCAACGTTTCACCTGCACATCCACCAATGTCATTTATTGTATCCGTTGCTCCCAATGCGGTCTCCTCTACATTGGGGAGACTAGATGCCTCCTCGCAGAGCGCTTTAAGGAACATCTCCGGAAAGCCCACACCAACCAACCCCACCGCCCCGTGGCCCAACATTTCATCTCCCCCTCCCACTGTGCCGAGGACATGCAAGTCCTAGGCCTCCTCCACCACCGCTCCTTCACCACCTGTCACCTGGAGGAAGAAAGCCTCATCTTCTGCCCCGGAACACTTCTATCCCAGGGCATCAATGTGGACTTCACCAGTTTCCTCGTTTCCCCTCCCCATCTTACCTCAGTTCCAACCTTCCAGCTCAGCACCATCCTAATGACCTGTCCTACCTGCCAATCTCCCTTCCCACCTATCCACTCCACCCTCCTCTCTCTCTATTCCTGATGAAGGGCTTTTGCCCAAAACGTCGATTTTCCTGCTCCTCAGATGCTGCCTGACCTGCTGTGTTTTTCCAGCACCACTCTAATCTAAACTCTGGTTTCCAGCATCTGCATTCCTCAATTTTGCCTATTTTAAACTTTGTCCACCCCAATCCTGCATATGCCACCTCCACATCATGACTTGTATTGTAAATAGCTATTTTTATTTTGTTGCCTATAGTTCTTTAAATTTTTGCCTTCTGGTTAACTAACCTGCTGCAATTGAAATAGTGTGTCTTTAGTAACCTTTATATAACTATATATCTTTACTAAACCTTGATTTATCAAATCTACTTGTAGCCTTCTCTGTTCTAAGAATAACAACCACAACGTCACTGTAACAGTAATCCATCTTCTTGAGAAACTCAGTCTGAATATTTGTGTACAACCATCCTTGATCTTCCTGTTTCATGTGAACTGTAAATATATGCCACTTAGCTTGTATTGTTATTTTTTTCTCCTCAATCATAATCCCAAAATGCATGATCTTGCAATTTCTGTGCAAAATTCTTTCTGTTATATGACTGTGTATTCCACCATCCTGTCTTTTGGTCTCTTGAAATTAATTACAATCTTCTTTGTTGTTTACAATGCTTTTGTTACATCTTCAAATTTCAAAATCTGACCTCCAATCCAAATCAATAAAGTATATTAAGAATTGCAGTAATCCTAGGATGGAACTTTAGACAGTACTACTTTATATCTTTTTTTCCCATGCTGAACAATAGCTGTATATCACAACACATTGATTTGTCTTCCTTAACCAATTTTGTACCATACTGCCACTTGCCCATTTGTCCTACAAGTCTCAATTTTGCTACCAAGCCCAATTTGAAGTGAATGTCTAGGGAAACATATATCCTATGGTGGTCTAACAATTAACTGCTGTAATGGCTGCTGCCCCAGATGGGCCACCCCAATCAGACCTCCAGCTTAATTAGATGTTTGCAGTTTAGCAACCATGGCAGTGTTACATAGCAGTAGTGGTGGCCATTTCTGAGGCTTACTTGGACTTGGGTCATGTCAGGGATAGGAACCAGTAGTCCCTGATGGTTGGGGAGAAGACATGTTAATGGGTTTGGGAGATACTGACAGCATTGCTGTTGCATTGCATTGCCATTTTCTACTGGGGAGGCTTCAATGTTTGCCTGGAAGTGCCAAAGAAAGGAGCACCCCTTCCCACAAATGGAACATGTTGAAGCCTGCCAAGTTTCACAAGGCAGTCTCTTCAGACAGCAATTGGCTATTCAGTGCAGGGAAATGTCTGTAGAGATGGTAAGTAGTCCTTAATTGACCATTAATTGGTTCAATTCAATTGACTACCATTCTGGCAACTTACCCAAAGCTGAGAAAATTGCAAGGCACAGGAAAACATTGGGCACAGCCTTTGATGAATTCCTAAGTCATTTTTCAGGACTTCCTGCCTCTTGGACACAATTAAAATGCTGGTAAAGTCTGGCCTACATAACTTAATTGAACACTTTCTGAAATAAAACAGAGAGTGCTACTGAAGAAAAGACATACTGGACTCAAAACGTTTATTCTCTTTTTTTATCTACGAATGCTGCTAAATCTACTGAGTTTTTCCATCATTCTCTGTACTTGTTTCAGACAAACTAAATTTCTCCTGGGCCAAATAGGTAAAACCCCTAATGTGTTGAAGAACCAAATAAAGGATTGAATATATCTTAAAAAATTGACCTTTGCAAGTAAATGTCCATCTGTAACAAAGGAAGACATAAGAAAATAGAATAATGAGAGCAACGGATTTAACTAGAGTATTCACTGTTTTAAAAGCCAGTGGCGATTGGAAAATTGTGCAAATGTATTTGTTCAAATATTCCTCCTAGTTTCTTAATACCTGATGTATGGGCTTGCTGTTTTTTGGATTATTTGGTCAACTTGCAGCCTAACCACTGCTCCTTAAGGTGATATTTGAAGTACTCCATCAAAAAGGTATGTTTTTCTTTTACTTAATTACTTTCTTCTCTCTGGTAACTGCCTGCAGGTGAATCAAACTGTTTATAACCTTTGTGTCATATTTGGCTCTAAGTTAAACTTGCAGCCTCATATCTGTGCTATCACTATACTGCTTATTTCTATCTTTCTAACATCACCCAACTCAGCCTCAAATCATTTGCTGCTGAAACTTCATCATGTCTTTGCTAGTTGACAATTCTGACTAATCTTTTATTATCTGCACTCCATAAAATTGTGATCATGCAAGATACTGCTGCCTGTGTCTTAACTTCACCATATTCGCTTGAACCAACACCCCTGTGCTCATTAACCTACATTGGCTCCTGGTTAAAAAGTGCTTAACTTTAAATTTTACATTCTTATTTTCAATTCCCTCCATGATCTCACACTGTCTAATATTCTGTAATTTTCTCCAGCTCCAAAGCCCTATGTGTTCCTCCAATTCTAGCCTTTGAACATGCTGGATTTCAATCACAGCACCATTGGATCACTAGCCTTCAGCTGCCAAAGCTCTAAACTCTGGAATTTCCTCTCTAAATTTCTCCACCTCTGTTCTTTTCATTCTGCCTTTAAAATACTTTTAATTCTAGATTTTTGACGATGCTTTGCATTTTGGCCTTTATGTGACTCAGATATAAATTATTGTTTAATAATGCTCTTATGAAGTACACAGAACCAGTTTACTACATTAAAGACACATCTTTCTAGATTGTTGTTAAAGTCACCTCTGAGGAGCAACAGGGCCAAGTTGATAGTCCTTTTTTTGTTGTCATTTTCTCTCTCAAACCCCAGAAAAAAATTGCTTTATAGTCTTTCATGACAAATTAGATAAATGAAGTTAAAAGGAACCAAACTGTGGGAATGTTTTTGGAGATACAAGAAATGCTGGAATCACATCTGAGTTATGATGGGGTCTCAGATTACTTTCACGAGGCTGTCAGGCTAGCTGTTTTGGTATGAGTCATGTCTAGTGAAATAGTAGAGTGCATCTCTTACAGTTTGGGGTCAGTTCACTTGTTGGCTCAACAGTTGGCTTGCAATATAGAGTAATGCCAACTACATGGACTGAGATTACCATGAAGGACTTTCCTTGTCAGTCTCTCCCCTCACCTGAGGTGTAGAGACCCTCAGTTAAACCATCATCAGTCCATAAGATATAGCAGCAGAAGTAAGCCATTCAGCCCCTTGAGTATGCTCTGCCATTCAATGTGTTTTTCAACTTTATTCTCCTGCCTTCTCCCCACAAACCCGATCCCTTTATTAAAACAAGAACCTATCTACCCCATCTTAGATACACTTGGCCTCCTCAGTCTGCTGCAGCAATGAGTCCACAGATTTACAACACTGTGGCTGAAGAAATTCCTCCTAATTCCAGTTCTAAAGGGTTGTCCCTTCATTTTGAGATTGTGCCCTCAGGTCCTAGTCTCTCCTATAGTGGAAACTTTTTTCCCATTTCCACTCTATCTAGGACTTTCAGTATTCTGTAAATTTCAATGATATTCCTCCCTCCCCTCATGCTTCAAATCTCAACTACTCCTCAAATGACAAGTCTTTCATTCCTGGGATCATCCTCGTAAACCTCCTCTGGGCCTCTCCAAGGCCAACACATCTTTCTTTAAATATTGGGCTGAAACTGCTCACTCTATTCTGAATGCGGTCTGACCATAGCCTTACACAGCCTCAGGAGCACATCCTGCCCTTGTAAATTTGCCATCTTGAAATGAATGCTAACATTGCAGTTGCCTTCCTAACTGCCAACTGAACTTGTATTTAATCTTGAGTATCTTGAATTAAAACTCCTAAGTCCCTTTTTTGCTTCAGATTTCTGAAATCTTTACCCATTTAGAAAATAGTGTGTGCCTTTATTCTTCCTACCAAAATATACAACCTCATGTTGTACCACATTTTATTCCAATGTTCACTATTTTGCCCACTCTCCTAAAATGCCCAAGTCTTTCTGCAGCCACCCCACTTCCTCAACATTACTTGTCCCTCCATCTATCTTTGTGTCATCTGCAAACTCAGCAACAATGTCCTAAGTTCCTTCGTTCATATCCTTAATGTATTGCATGAATAGTTCTGGGCCCAACATGGACCTTTGCAGAACTCCACTTGTCACCAACTGCCCTACTGAAAAAGATCCCCTTAGCTCCACTCTCTGCCTCTGACAATCAGTCAGACAGTCCTCCATCTATGGCATTGACCCTAACACAATGGGCTCCTACCTTATTTAGCAGCCTCCTGTGCCACACCTTGTCAAACATAATGGATTGTTTCAACTGGAATTTAAAAATTAACAGAATAGGATGCTCAGCTCATCGATCGCCAGTTCCAACAAGCCACAGTGAGAAACTGTAATAACCTCCTCAGGAGACAGACATGGGATGCGACCAATAGAGTACCCTTTGTTGTCCAGTACTTCCTGGGAGCAGAGACACTACGCCATGTTCTTCACAGCCTGTAACACATTATCAATGTGGTTGAGCATCTTACCAAGACCTTCACTACGCCTCCACTTCTCACCTTTAAACAACTGTCAATCCTTAAACAGATCATTGTTTGCAGCAAACTGCTCAGCATTCAAGACACCATTGACCACAACACCATACAACCCTGTCATGGCAACCATTGTAGGATGTGTCAGAGTGTTGACATGGATACCACCATTACACGTGAGGACACCACCCACCATATACGCGGCAGGTACTCATGTGACTTGGCCAACATATCTGATATGCTGCAGGTAAGGATGCCCTGAGGCTTGGTACATTGGTAAGACCAAGCAGATGCTACAGCAATGGATGAATGGACAATGCGTAACAGTTGCCAGACAGGGATTTCCCTCGCAATCAGGAAACAATTTAGCGGTCAGGGATGTTCTGCTTCAGATTTTTGTGTGATGATCATCCAAGACGGACTTCGGGGTACACAATAATGCAGAGTGGCAGAGCAAAGGCTTATAGCCAAGTTCGGCGCTCATGAGGATGGCCTCATCCAGGACCTTGGGTTCATGTCACTCTACAGGTGACCCCACTACACTATACACTCTCTCACACACAAAAACACATGTACACACACGCTTATATACTCACACACTCACGTAGACCTTCTCTCATATGTACGCTCTGTCTAAGGTGTATAAACACACACACACACACATCCCCCACACTCACACCCATGTGCACACCTTCTCACAGGTATATGCTCCATCACATTCACACAAGCAACTCCATCAAGCGCACGGTCACTCACTTATTCACTCACTCCCCCCCTCACATGCATGCACACACACAAATTTATGGGGTGAATATGCATTTGCAGAATTGCATTGTCAGATACATTCTATTTTGTTCAAAAAGCACACAATCTGTAGGTAGTCAATATTTTTTACAATTCATATGACATTTTAAAAGTTTGTATTTTGGAAATAGAACCAGTCTGATTCAAGATTGGAACACATACAGACTCTATATGTCAAACATTTAATGCATTGTCTAAGCTGAGATGTCACTTTTTTATTAAAACCAGGAATGTGACTTGAAAGAGGTTCTGGGATTTACATATTAATGAATCGAAACCGGCATCCCATAAAAGACTTAACAGCAATCTAGGTTTGTTCAATATATCACATCAGTGTATGACACTAAGATCTTTTGCTATAAATTCTGTGACCTATGATCCTGCTCCACCAGCTACCTGATGAAGGAGCAGCGCTCCAAAAGCTTGTACTTTCAAATAAACTTCTTGGACTATAACCTGGTGTTGTGTGATTTTTAACTTTGATCAAGATTAACAGGTTAGATCATATGGCTGAATTTTCAGGACTATATATATAGATGAATTTCATATTTTTAAAATCTTAGCTGTGATAGAATAATTTAAACAGATTTCAAAAGTGAGCACCTAAGGTGAAAGCTTTTCACATGAGCAGCATTAAAACTTCTATGGAGCTTGTCTATAGATTTATCTGGGCTTTTACTGAAGTTAGACATGGTTCATTTTTAAAAATCTGGAAATCCAAATAGATCACATCTATTGGCTCTCCTTTGTTTAACTTGTTCATTACATCCTCAAAGAATTTTAACAGATTTGTCAGACATGACCAACCCTTGATGAAGCCATGCTGTCTCAGCCCTATTTTACAATGCACTTCCAAGTACTTCACAATTTCCTCCTTAATGATGGATTCTAAAATCTTACCAACAACTGAGGTCAAGCTAACTGACCTATAATTTCCCATCTTCAGCCTCCCTCCCTTCAGAAACATCTCCTATCCTTTTGGACCCTCTCTAACTCCAGTGATTTCTGAAAAATCATCACCAATGCCTCTGCAATTTCCACAACCGTTTCCTTCAGAACCCTGGATATAGTCCATCCAATCTGGCTAATTTATCTACCTTCAGGTCTTTTAACTTTCCACTACCACCTTCTTAGTGATGGCTACTATACTCACCTTTGCTCCCTTACTCTCCTGAAGTTCTTGTGTGCTGTTAGTCTCTTCATACCTATTCAGTTCCTCTGCCATTTCTTTGTTCCTCATTGCTCTTATCCAGCCTCACTTTCCAGCACACCAAAGTCCACTTTTGCCTCTCTCTTACCTATCTAAAAGACATGGTGAAATCTTTTAAATAACTAGCTAGCTTACTCTCATATTTCTTCTTCTCAATTTATAATAATTTTTTAGTAGTCCTATGGATTTTTAAAGACTTCCCAATTTCCTAGAATCCCTACAGTGTGGAAACAGGCCATTCAGCCCAACAAATCCACACTGACACATTGAACTGCATTCCACCTAGACCCATCTCTTACTCTATCTCTGTAACTCTACATTTTCCATGGCTAATGAACCTAATCTACACATCCCTTGACACTATGGGCAATTTTGCATAGCCAGTCAACCTAACCTGCACATCTTTGGACTGTGGGAGGAAACTCATGCAGACACGGGGAGTATGTGCAAACTCCATACAGACATTCACCCAAGAGTAGAATCGAACCCGAGTCCTCAGTGCTATAAGGCAGCAGTACTAACCACTGAGCCACTATGCCACCACTAATCTGCACTACAGTGTTTGTTTTTTCTTGTGTTTTGATGGTGTCCCTGATTTTTCTTGTCAGTCATGATTGCTTCATTCTCCACTTATTATGTCTCTTCTTCTTTGGCAAAATTTTCTGCTGTGTCTCTTGAATTATCTCCAGAAACCCCTGCCATTGCTGCTCCACCATCTTTGGCTAGCTCCTTCCTCATGTCTTTGTATATACCTTTAGTCAATTGTAATACCGTTACATCTGATTCAAGCTTCTCCCTCTCAAACTACAGGGTAAATTTTATCATGTTATTGTCATTGCTCCCTAGGGGTTCCTTCACCTTAAGTTCCTGAATCAAGTTCTTATCATTGCACATCACCAAATCCAGAATTGCCTGTTTCCTCATGGATTCTACCACAAGCTGTTCAAAAAAACATATTGTAGACATTGTACAAATTCCTTTTCTTGGGGTCCACTACTAACCTAATTTTTCCAGTTCACCTGCACATTGAAGTTCCCCATGATTATTGTAATCATGCTTTTCTTACATGCCTTTTCTATCTCTTGATTTATTTTTTGCCCCACATTTTGACTACTGCTTGGAGGCCTGTACATAGTTCCCATTGGGTCTTTTTTCGTTTCTGGTTCCTTAACTTACCTATAAACATTCTACGCCTTCTAACTCTTTATCATTTCTTTCTATCAGGTTAAATTGGTTTCTTACTAACAAGGGAACCAACTCTGTCTGCTCATCCACCTAACCTTTCAATAGGCTCTATATGTTGGATATTTAGTTCCCAGCCCTGATATCTTTGTAGCCACTTCTTTGTGGTGCCCAAGACATCGTATTCTGCAATTTCAAACTGGACTACAAGCTCACTTACCTTGTTTCATATATTGCATGCATTTAAGTACAACCTCAAGTCCTGATTTGACTGTCCCTCTTCTCATAGTTCTACCCTTATCTGCTGTGCCTGAAGTTAGTTTTTCGACCCTTTCCATACTCTGTCCTATCACTTTTTCAAGAAAATTTAATAACCTCTGCTGAGCCCTTCGTGCTTTAAATAGTTTCAATTCCTTTTGACCTCAGTTTACTTTGATTTACACCATCAGTTTGTCTATCTTATTTCAAGTGCTTATTACATTAAGAGACAACACATTTAAGTTGGTTCTATAATTGAATTTCCCTGCACTTTTAAGGTTTCTAGGTACAATATGACATTCACAAATTTTCTCCCTTCCTTTTATTTTCCTGTAACAATCAACTGGATCACTAGCCATTAAACCTACCTCACTTTTACCTTTGATTTTATAATTTTCCATGCATCTGAATCCATCCACCTACTATTTACTTTAAAGCCCAGCCCACAGTCCAAGTTATGCAATTTACCAGGACTCCGGTCCCAGCATGATTCAAATGGACCCCATCCCATCAGAATAGTTCCGTTCCCCAGTATTGCTGCCATTGTTTCATGAATTTGAACCTGTTCCTCCCACACCAATGTTTAAGCCATATGTTTATTTCTTTAATTTTGTTGACCCTGTGCCAGTTAGCTCATGCCTAAGGTCATAATCTGGAGATTATTACCTTTATGGTTCTGCTTTCTAATTTAGCCCCTAGCTGCTCATATTCCCACTGTGAACTTCTTTTCTTTTTCTACTTGTATTGTTAGTACTTATTTGGGCCACAACAATGGATCTTCCCTCTCCCATTCCAAGTTCCTCTGCGTGCAATGAGATATCTTGAATTCGGACACTAGGTAGGCAACACAGAGATCAGGACTCTCAATCCTGAACAGAAAGCTCTCAATCCTGGCCCGCATAGAACGGGGACTACAGAGGAACCTTAATTATCCAAAAGACACAGGCGGGAGCATTTCATTTAGTTTATCGAATTCTGGATAATCGAATGCCGGATAACATAGTTTAGCCAAGCATTGGGACCTAGCGATCTTGCTGGATACTACAAAATTCGGATAATCGAATACCGGATAATTGAGGTTACTCTGTATACTATTCCTGATTGCAACTAGATTTATCTTTTCTGCCCTGTCTTGAATGACTCCCTTTACCATGGTACTATTGTAGGTTTGTTTACCCTCCCTCTTGCTCTTGCTGTTGTCCACATGGAGCAATAATCTCAAAACAAGCTCAAGGGCTGAGGTTCCGTCAGCACTACCTCCTGGATTCCTCTATTTATCTCGCTCATAGTCACATCTTCCTGTCGCTGACCACTGACTGAATTAGAAGTAATTCATCTAAGGGATGTGACTTTCTCCAGAAATAGAGTGTTCAGGTAAATCTCCCCTCCCTGGTGCACTTGAGGCTCAGACTCCAGGCCATCAACTCTCACATGGATTTCTTCAAGCAACCAATACTTGCTACCAATGTAGTCACTATGAACCATAATGGAGTCCATCAGCTTCCACATCATGCAGTTACAATAGATTGCCTGGCTCTGTGTCTCTATTTTATTTACTGAGTTCTTAATTTGTTTTGTTTTAAATTTCCCACTGGTCTTTTAGTTTGTAATCTTTCTCTTATTTACCTTCAATCTGTAAGAAATCAATAATTTATAGTCAAATTAGCAGCTTTACTGGAGTGTCCTGTGATGTCACCCTTTGTTTTGTGCTGGGCCCTGATCCTAGGCTTCAATTTATCCTGTAAAAATTCTTATAAACTATGAGCCAAAAAACCAAGAAAAATGCACATCTCTCTATCTGCATTGGAATCCCACGTTGCCTCCAAAGTCCTGAACTATACTCACACGGACTCTGTCTTGCTCCAGGTGAGGTCTCTCCTTCCTGAATGTGTGGAATTTACTGTTGTCTTCTCTAAGGAGATGCTAGCCCTATAGTCTAGTAAGACTATGGTATCTAACTACCTTATGATAGTTCAACTACTTGGGCAGAAAAGTTATATTTGACATTTTAAAAATTAATTTACAGGATGAGGGTATCACTGGCCAGGCCAGTATTTAATGCCAATCCGTAATTATCCCCAGAGGGCAGTAAGAGTCCACTACATTGCTGTGAGGCTGGGGTCACATGTAGGCCAGATCTAATATACCTGTTGACTATCACCTCCTCAATAATAAACATATAGAGAAACAGGATGCAATTTTAACTACAACCACATTTAAGCAAGCTTCATAAGTGTACAGCTGAAACACTGAATGTTTAGTACTTGGCGAAGGTCAGAAATTAAGTTGGACAGTGCTAAAACTACTGCTGTCAATAATATGCAAGTTCCCTGGCTTTGTTGCTTTCTTCAGGAGGGTTTGCTAATTGTGGAATGAGATGGGAAGGATGCAGAGCTGGAGGGCTACAGCCTGATGCGATGGGTATTTGACCAAATGAATAAATGGTCACTTAACGTCAAATATAGTAGACCAATTGCGATTTTTCAGTTAGTTTTCAGATTTCTGGATGTGACAGAGACAAGTTTCATTATCTAGAAGCAGTGGGGGCTAGCATTCTGGCAGACCTGGGTTTAGCAGTATCTACAACCTGCTCTGTGGAAGAGTCCCCCCAGTTGCAAAAGTCACATTACACTTTAATTTTGAAGAAGTTGGAGAGAGGGTGCCCATTTTGCAGTGACCTCTCCCTCTCCTATCTGCCATGATTGATTTCAGGCTGAATGGGTCAGTTATGCTTACGTAGACATCAAAAATGCCTTTGAGCCATTAATTGGCCACTTGAGGAAATTCACATTGAAATTTTGGGCACAGTTTACTGATCCAATTGAGATCACAATGTTATGACCAAATGTGTGTTAGAATCAATCATTGGTGAGACTTCCCTCTGCATTCTGACTTGGTTAATTGGCTGCTGATAGGGAGGCCATCCAATTGATAGTGGTGGATGGATCCTACAGCTGGCCTGCTGTAAGCTTACGAGGAACCTATGTTGTATTCAGTCGGTTGAAATCAGAATCAGGAGGAGGAGATGGACTGCAATGCTGAGATGCTTACAAGAAAAGCAAAAGGTAAAAATATTTTTGATTACTTACAGTGTGGAAACAGGCCCTTCGGCCCAACAAGTCCACACTGACCTGCCGAAGTGCAACCCACCCGTACCCCCACACCTAACACTACGGACAATTTAGTATGGCCAATTCACCTAATCTGCACATCTTTGGACTGTGGGAGGAAACCAGAGCAAACCCACGCAGACACGGGGAGAATGTGCAAAATCCACACAGTCAGTCGCCTGAGGCGGGAATTGAACCCGGGTCTCTGGCGCTGTGAGGCAGCAGTGCTAGCCACTGTGCCACCTTGCCACCCTCACCACTGTGCTACTGTGCCACCCTCTCACACAACACCAGGTATAGTCCAATAGGTTAACTTGAAGCACCATCTTTTGGAGCGCTGCTCCTTCATCAGGTGGTTCTGAGAGAGAGGCTGTGTGTGTGTGTGTGTGTGTGTGTATGTGTGTGTGTGTGAAAGAGGCTGTGCATGCAAGAGAGCATGTGTGTGCACATGTGCGTACGAGACAGCATGTGTAGACATATATGAAAAAGAATGTGTGTGCATGTGTGTAGGAGAAAGGGTGTGTGTATGATAGAGAGAGTGTGTATGGGAGAGACAGTGTGTGCGAGAGAGTGTATGTACGAGAAGAAGTGTGTGCATGTATGTGAGATGAGAGCGTGTGTGCATGTGTGTGTGAAAGTGAGAGTGTATAAGAGAGATAGTGTGTGTGAGGGAGACAGTGTGTGAGAGAGAGTGTGTGTGAGAGAGACTTTATGAGTGTGTGAGAGAGAGAATGTGTGAGAGAGAGTGAGTGTGTGTGTGAAAGAGTGAATGTGTGTGAGAAAGCGTGTGTGTGATAGGCAGTGTGTGCACGTATGTGAGAGAGAGTTTGCGAGAGAGAGTGCGTCTGCATGTATGTGAGATGAGAGCATGTGTATGCATGTGTGTGTGAGTGAGAGGAGTGTATTAGAGAGAGTGTGTGTTTGAGAGATAAAGTGAATGTTAGCATTTTTTGAGAAGATTTGTAGCTCAGGTTGATGATAAGTTTATAAGTTAGCTCACTGAGCTTGAAGGCTTGTTTTCAAATGTTTCGTCACCATACTAGGTAACATCATTTGTGAGAGTCTCTAGTGAAGCACTAGTGGTATGTCTCGCGTCTATATATATAGGTCTTGGTTTCTTAAGTGGGTGATGTCATTTCTGGTTCTTTTCTTCAAGGGAAGGTAGATAGGGTTTAAGACAATATGTTTATTGATGGAGTTCTGGTTAGAATGTCATGCCTCTAAGAATTCTCGTGCATGTCTTTGTTTTGCCTGTCCTAGGATGTGTGTGTTATCCCAGTCAAAGTGGTGTCCTTCTTTGTCTGTATGTATGGAAACTAGTGAGAGTGTGTCGTGTCTTTTGGTGGCCATTTGGTACACGTGTATCCTGGTGGCAAATTTCCTGCTAGTTTATCCGATGTAGTGATTTTTTTACAGTTCTTGCATGTATCTTGTAAATGATGTTAGTTTTGCTGGTAGCATCTCATGGAACTTTAGGTTCATTAGTCGCTGTCTAAGTGTGTTGGTAGGTTTGTGGGCTACCATGATGCCAAGGGGTCTGAGTAGTCTGGAAGTAATTTCTGATATGTCTTTGATGTAAAGTAATGTGGCTATATATTTTGGTTGCTTGTGTCTGTTTGTTTGACCTTTTTTTCTGAGGAATCAATGGATTGGATATGCATTTTTCTTGAAAATGTTGTATAGATATTTTTCTTCTGCTTTTTGTACTCTTGGGTGCTGCAGTGTGATGTAGCTTGTTGAAATAACGTCTTAATGCATCTCCGTTTGTGCGTGATTGCTTCTGAAGTTAAGTATTTGGTCCGTTTGTGTTGTTTTCCTGTAGATGCTGGTTTGAAGCTTTCCGTTAACAGTACGTTCAACTGTCACGTCTAGGAATGGGAGTCTGTTGTTATTCTCCTTTTCTTTTGTGAATTTTATGCCTATCAGAATGTGTATATGTGAGAGAGAGTGTGTGTGAGAGAGTGTATGTGTGAGAGAATGAGTGTGAGAGAGTGTGTGTGGGAAAGTGTGTGACTGAGACAGAGAATGTGTGAGAGAGAGTGAGAGATTGTGTGTATGAGAGAGAAAGTGTGTGTTTGAGAGAGAGTGTGAGAGAGAGTGTGCATGTGGGAGAGAATGGGCGTGTGAGAGAGAGAGTGAGAGTGAGTGAGAGTGTGAGTGAGAGTGAGAGAGATTGAGAGTGAGAATGAGTGAGAGTGAGAGTGAGAG
>NC_057737.1:34513167-34538012 GCF_004010195.1 Chiloscyllium plagiosum
GTGTGTGTGTGTGAGCGAGAGAGAGAGGGAATGTGAGAGAAAGAGTGTGAGAGAGAGAGTGTGTGTGAGAGTTTTGCGAAAGTATTATTGCTTTGTTTCTGCCTTTGTCCAGTACATCAATAAATCTGAGTTATGGTAGCCATTGCACCCTGCTTGCATTTCCCTTATTTTTGTTCAGCTACACTTTTACTTTGGAGATTAATGATATGCACAGAGATGTATTTTACTTTGTTGATAAGTCTCCCCATCATCATAAATAAGTGTATGGTCCATTTTCTAACCACCACTTACCTGGCCAGCTGCCCAGCCTTTGACAATATCAAGTCAGCCGTCGACTACACAAATCTGACAATATGTCATCAAAGATTTCCAACCCACAATTTGGTTTTGATTAATTTTTCCTTTAAATTCACATTTTCACAATTTTCTGTCAGCTGAGATAAATTATTAAAATATGAATCAACAAGCTGTGTGCATTTCATCCACTTGACAGTATTTTTTCTGAGACTGAAGTACTCATTATATGCTTTAATTGCATTATTATATACAACTGTTTCCTCATCCATCCCTTGCCTAAAAGGAATATCACCTGCAGAACATCCCATTGAGTACAAAAGAATACTGAACTTATCGCTGATGGAGGAAAGAAAAGGATGATTTGGTGATGGGGGAATAGAGTCTTGCAGTTGTGTATAGGAGCACCTCTGGATATAAAAAAGTAGTACTGACCTTGGGCTGTAGTGGCATAGCAATTGTTTCTCTACCTTTGGGCCAGGTAGGCCTAGGTTCAATTCTTACCCATACCAAAGGTTTGTAATAACATTTTCTTTTACGGTGATTAAAAAGTAGTGCTGACCTAGGTCTGGCCAAGTTGGCCAATAACATGTGCAGGCAGTAATGGGCATTGGTAGGAAGTGGGACGAGGTCTTGACGGCTGATTTTAGGAGGAAAATAAAATGCAAGATTTCAAGAGCGGTGGCTGGAGAACTAGTTTATGAGAAAGGTCATGAGATTACTCAGGAGTTAGGTCAAGTTCTGAGGCAGATGCAAATTGTATAAACTAAATGGGTTACACCTTAATGGAACTGGGACTGAAATCTTCCGTGGAATTTTGCTAATACCTTTGGGCTGTGCTTCACTAACTTGTCAGGTTGATGGGAATCTGAGGGATAGTCTGAATTGGAAAAAAAGTAAAGATATTACAAGAAGTTGAAAGAATGCTAAGGAACCTAGAAAACAGGAAAAACAATACTGAGCAGAATAGGCTTTGCAATCAGATGTAAAGAACAATGTTTAAAATGATAAAATGATACCTAAATGCTCAAAACATTTGCAACAAGATAGGCAATCTAAAAGCTCAAACAGAGATGCATGGGTTTGATCTAATTGCCACTATAGAAACTATAGAAATATATTGAAAAATATTCAATGGTTACGAAGGAGAGACAGGAAGGAAAAGAATATGGAGTTGCACTGATAATAAGAGTTAGAATTAGTACATTTATAAAGGAGGATCTCACATCTGAAGAACAATGTATCAAATCTCTTTGGGTGGAGCTACAAGACAGCAAAGAGTAGCAGACATTGGTTGGAATTATTTGTTTGCTACTAAATAGTAATGGTAGTCTGAGGCATGGTATTAATTAGAAGATGAGAGAAGCTATAACATGGCTAACACAGTTATAATGGATAACTTCATATTTGGGTAAACAAATTGTGTACTAAAACTGTGGAGGATGACTTTCTGGAGTATGTTAGGGAATGTTTTCGAGAGAAGTTTGTGAGAACCAACTGCAGGTTAGCCAAGTTTTGATTTAGATTTAGATCCCAAGACTATTTTAGATCTAGTAGTTTGTAATGGAAAAGGACTAATTAACAATCTCATCCTGAAAGAATGGGCAGCAGGCTAGGTCAGTGGTTCACACTATTGCTTCACGGTACTAGGAACCCAGGTTCAATTCCAGCCTTGGACGACTGTCTGTATTGAGTTTGCACATTCTCCCCATGTCTGTGTGAGTTTCCTCCCACAGTGCAAAGATGTGCAGGTTAGATGGACTGGCAATACTAAATTGCCCATAGTGTCCAGGGATATGTAGGCTAGATTGATTGTCCATGGAAAATGCAGGGTTACAAGTATAGGAAGAATGGGTGCTCTTCAGAGGGGCAGTGGGACTTGATGGGCCAAATGGCCTGTTTCCATACTATAGGATCTTATGATTCTGATATTAAGGACAAGTGGACAATATGATACAATTGTACACTATATTTGAAAGTGTGGTTGTTCAATCTGAAGCAAGGGTTTTAAATTTAAATAAAGTAAATTATGAAAGCATGAGGCATAATTTGGCTGAGGTGGATTGGGAAAATAATTAAAAGGAATATCTGTATCTAGGCAATGGATATTTTAACAGAACTATTGCATGACATACAACAATCATACACTCCTTCAAAGTGCAAAAATTCAAAATTGATTAGTCAACCTTAACTAACAAAGGGCACTGTACCACTGTAAATATATCAGAAATTGGCATGCATAATTCAAATCCACAATTTGAATATATTTAATAAAAATAGTAAATTTTTTGAAAATTTTGTCAATTGCATGAGAATTCTGGATGCTTGGCTACTGGACAACATGGAGTTTACTGTAGTAAAAAGGTAATAGTCGAGAAATTAATGGGGCTGAAAGTTATTAAATCCTAAGGACTTGATAATCCACATCACAAAGTATTAAAGCACAAACCATAGAGATAGTTTATGCATCAGTGATTATATTCCAAAATTTCACAGATTCTGGAATGATTCCTAAAGATTGGAAAGTAACACATAGCACCCTTTGAAAAGGAAGAGAGAGAAAACATGGAACTACAGACCTGTTATCCTTACAATAAAGTAGGGAAAATGCTTAAATCTATTATAAATCTGATAAATACACATTAAATGTTAATTATCTGCTTGGGCCTAGTCAGATTGATTTGCAAGTGAAAAATTGTGTTTGATGAACTTGTTGGAATTTTTCAGGAATGTTACAAACAAAATTGATAAAGGAGCGCCTTTATACATAGAATTTCATTAATGACCATGATAAAGTCTGCCAAAGCAGGCTGGTTAGAAAAATCAAAGTATGCATAGGAGATAATGAACTAGCATGGAGTAATATTTAGCTAACTGACAGAAAATGGGAAACAGCAACAAATGGATCATTCTTGTACTGGTAGTCTGTGACTCTGAGGAGAGTTTGGGCAAGTTTAGAGTTTCGAAGAATGAGAGGTGATCCCACTGAAACTTACAAAATATTTAAAGTTACAGATAGAGTAGATCTAGTGGTTTGCTTCCCTTGGTTGAGGAGTCTAGAACTAAGGAGAACAATTTAAAAATAAAGGGAATGCTACCTTCACCTGAAATGAGGAGGCATTCTTTTGCTCAGCTGTTTCTGAATCTTTGGAATTCTCTATCACAAAATGCTGTGGAAGTTCAGTCTTTGAGGGGTTTATGGTAGCGATTGGTGGATTTCTGATTATTAATGATGTACAAGGTCAGGTGGAGGGGGGAATAAAAGGGATTTAAGTATTTGATCAGCCAGGATCATATTGAATAATGTCGCAGATTCAATGGACTGAATAGGTCCAGTCCTGTTCTTATATACCTGTCTTATTTACACAACCACACTAAGCCTTTTACACTACACCCATCAGTTGTTGGAGGTTGAAATAATTCACATGAAAATAAGATAAGTAAATCTTTATTAAGCATTGGATGACATAGAGGATAAAATTAAACTGTGGAGAGGGATAGCTTTGAGGTACAGTGCATCAGTGCTGCTGAGAATTGTCAACATGTACATGTGTACGGGCTATGGCATTGATTGTGAAACTCAAAGCGGCAAGAACAGCGGTATAGTGTCTTCTGAATGTTGAGAAATTATCTGCAATTGTGGATTTACTTTGAAGTACAAAGAATAGAATTTTATTTGAATTTCATGCGAGGTAAATTGGAGCCAAAGATAATTGCTGAGGAAGGAGATTTGGCTGCGAAAGTGAGTTTGCTAGATACCAGATTAAATGTGGTTTGGAGGTGCATATGTTGGATTGGGGAGGACAAAATTAAAAATCACACAATACCAGTCCAACACGTTTATTTGGAAGCACTAGCTTTCGAGGTGCTGCTTCATTAAATGTGAGAAGCAAAATAGAAAGCAATGAAGGCAAACAAGGTGAAAGAGATAAACAGAAATGTCACTGTAGAGATGAAGAGAAGTTCTTCAAAGTAGGCATTCCTGGAATAACATTGATAGTGAATTAAACACAAGTTCTAAAGCAATTTCTGCCGATGCTGGAAATTTAAAATCATGTCAGAATATGTTGGAAATGATCAACACTCTGGCAACATTCATGAAGGAAACAGTTAACATTCCAGCATTGTAACGTTCTATCTGTTTCTCTCTTTATAATTGATGCCAAGTCTGCCAAATACTCTCTGAACTTTGGCCATTATTTCGGATTTTAAGCACCCACCATATTTTGCTCTAGAATCCCAATATATTTTTTAGAGATGTTCCTTGTCCTGACAAAATAGGAAGCATATTTAGTGAGACTCTCAATCTTGGTAAAAAAGGAAGCTTATAGCCAGATATTATAAAGGTTCAAGCACAGTTGGAATGTTAATTAAATCTGGTTTTTTGGAACCCGACATACAAAGTTTTTCCTCATCCATTACAAGTAGGGTTATTTCAGCAAATTAGTCAGTTCTGAATTTGGAGTAATCCACTGTTCTTTAAAGGGTGACTTGATCATTAGTTGTGTACCAAGCTGGTTTAGCAACAGTGGAGGGAAATGAACTGTTTCTCATCATCATGACAGCCCAATGGAAAATATGTCGCTGCTTTATCAATTTGTTCTTTATTGTGTGACAGTCCATTGTAGAAATTGTTTATTTGGTTTGGTGAATATTTGTTTTCCACGTGAGGGAAGCTAGAATTTTTTGAACTCAGGCACATCAAACATTCCTAAATGCGGCAAAGTTGTCTGCAAAATAAAGGTCCCTCCAGACTTTCCGAACAATAAATCAGATTCTCCAAAAGTCATCTATTATTGAATTATGTGGAATGTATAGAATCTTCAGCACAGAATTAACCATACAGCCCAACTAGTCTGCACTGCTGCTTATAGCTCTCACATGTCTCCTCTGACTTAATCCCCTTAGTTCCTCTCATTCATTCAATGCTGTCTGCTTCAGCTGCTCTATGATATAATTTTTAGTCACATGTTTTGTATTGGGCAATGCCTAGGAATCGGTCTTTAACTATACTGTAACACTAGTCCTCAAAAAAAAATGACTGAACAAACTGTATGTATTTTTAGTATGGATAATTTCCAAGGATTTGAGCCCAACTGCTGATTTTATATTTACCATGAAAACTGCAAAAATCAAGTGCCAAATGGATACAAAATTGGGTTGATGGCAAGAGACAGAGATTAGTGATGGAGGGTTAATTTTTGGAGTGGAGGCTTCTGACCAGTGGTGTTCCACAGGGATTAGTGTTGGGTCATTTATATAAATGGTTTGGATGAGAATTTGGTAAGTTTATGGATGACACTAAATTTGGTGATATAGACAAGAGTCAAGAAGGTTATCTAAGATTACAAAGAGATCTTGATCAATTGAGCCAATGGACTGAGGAGTAGCAGATGAAGTTTAACTTGGACAAATACGAAATATTTCATTTTGGTAAAACAAGGGCAGGACTTATACAGTTAATGGTAGGACCGTGGATAGTGTTGTAGAACAGAAATACCCGTGGGTTCAGGTACATAGTTCTTTGAAAGTTGTGTCACAGGTAGACAGGGTGGTTAAGAAGGTGTTTTGCACATGCCTTCATTGTTCAGACCATTAAGTATAAGAGTTGTGACGTCATGTTGCGGTTATATAGGACGTTGTTGAGACTACTTTTGGAGTACTATGTACAGTTCTGGTCACCCTGCTTTAGGAAGGATATTACTAAGTTGGAGAGGGCTCAGAAAATATTTACCAGGATGTTGTTGGGAATGGAGGGTCTGAGTTATAAGCAGAGGGTGAACAGGCTGGGATTTCTTTCACAGGAACGCAGGAGGTTGAGGCGTTATCAACATTTATAAAGTTATGAGGGGCACAGATAAGGTGAATAGCAAAGGTGTTTCCCCTAGAATTCAAAACCGTGGGGCATATTTTTAAGGTGAGAACAGAATGATTTAAAAGAGACCTGAGGGGCAACTGTTTCACACAGTGAGTGGTTCGTATGTGGAATGAACAGCCAGAGGAAGTGGTAAATGCAGGTAGTTACAAATAGGTATATGAATAGGAAAATAATAGAGGGATATGTGCCAAACACAAGCAAGTGGAGCTAGTTTAGTTTGGGAAACCTGGTCAGCATGGATAAGTTGGACCAAATGGTCTGTTTCCATGCTAGTCATTATTAAATCTAATATAACATTTTTTATTGTTGATTCACGGATACTGTGCTGCAGAAAACTGAATACTTTCAGGAAGTTCTGATGCATACTAGTCTGCTTTCCTAATCAGTATGAAAGTTAAAATCCTCTATTATAACCACTGTATCTTTGCTTTCACAATTTATACAATCTACCATTTCACAGATATTACCAATTGTTCTAAACACAAACGCCATGACAAGTTCAAATCCTTTATTATTTCTTTTGTCTATTCTCAGCTTTGTTTTGAAATTTATCTTGGCCTTACCTCTCCAAATCACTGTAAACTCTTCAAAACTCACAGTCCTCTGGATATGTGTGTTCTCCTAATTCTGGTCTCTTGTGCATTCCCAGTCATAATATTTCCACTGGGGATGATTGTCTTCAGTTGCTTAGCTCTGGAATTCCCTCCCCTCTCTTGTTGCCCCTCTCTAAGGTTTGAAATCTATCTCATTATACAAGCTGGTGGTCATCTGACCTAATTTATACTTATGAGTCTAGACGTTGTACCTTGTTTTATAATTCTCCTGGAAAATGCCATGGGTTTTATTGAATTGAAGATGATACAAGATGTTATTATTTTCCATGAAGTTTCTTGATATCTTACCATTCAAGTGATTTAATCCTTAATCACATGAGCCATTCCTTTTCTATCATTTTCCAGTCTTTTATGTAAACTTACAACCTTGTTTAGTTTTTTTTTAGTTTTCAATCCTGCCTGCCTTCAAGGGTTGAATCAGTAATGGCTAACATGCCCGTTAAGTTGAATGTATGTCTGAAATTTACTCAATCTTTTTTCTTGTCCTTCATTTACACCAAGAATGTTTATTCTGGACTTAAGTCTCCATAGTCGTATAGTGGGAACAGACATGTATTTTCTTTGCAGTTGCTGCTGTATTTCAACAGGCAAATGACCATAGAGCACTTCGACAGTGATGGAGGAAATTTAAGTGTGTACTAAGTTAGGGGTAAAGAAATAATGTGTCAAGTAGGTGAGATGCATTGGGTGCCAGGTGGGTAGAATGCTGTGGAGTGCTGAGGGAGTGGTATTTTGGTCAGGAGTCAGGGGATGAGTAAGCGATAAACTAGAAGGTCAGTTTAATACTTACCCAGGAGTTACAGTAAGTCTTTAATCTGCTAATTTTTCCTGCGTAGCTATTAAGCTTAACTGAATCAGAACATTCTGAACTCTCCAACATTAACCGACTTTTTTGGAGGATTCCAGATACAGGAATTTCCCATTGGGCAGTTCAATTTCTGAGCAATTCCCATGAAGTCAGATGTGTTCATGATTTTATGTGGTCCTGAATTTGCAAAACTATTCTGCTCTGTTCTAATAACTCTATAGCTATCAGAATATCTGGGCAATTAATTTACTTGAACTTATCCCCACTTAGTTTATAGTGCTTGTCACATCTCTGTTTATCTTTTCCCTTGGATCCTGCAGCATATTTGAATGGAGATTTTCTCAAGTATACAGTTCCTTCCTATACTGTTATGGGTGCCAGTGTTCCATGCAATGTAATCACTCTTTTCCACATCACATCTTTAGCTATATGGCAGCTCCTTAGTCTGATTACTATTGAAGTTCATGTTCCTTCATTTAATTTCTATTTCCTGGCAGTTCCAAAGCAGAATTTTTTGCCAATTTCCATTATCATTGGCCTCAAAATTGTCACACAATTGGATCCTCCTCATTCCCTCTTTCATATCCTTTCAAGTTTGAGATGTTCCTCACCCTGGCACAAAGTAGGAAATATACTAAATGAGACACAGTCTTAATAACAACTGATGTCGGAATCTGTACAAATATCACATTTCATTCTGGTTCCTCTTCTTCCTTCAGTATGTCATGGTCCTCATACTGACTGTTCTTCCAATAGTCTTTATCCTTATCTTGACAACTTTTTCCATTTGTGACAATTATTTACAGCTCAAAGATTTATTAAGCCCTTTCAGAGGCAATAATGCTTAAAATTGCACTGCATGTAATTGGGCTGGACATTCATTAACTTTATTTTGAACTTGCCATTAAATACCAGTGTCATACTGAAAAATCTATGATGTTTGACATTAGTGACTTTATAGGTCAGATATGAGAATTTCATCTTTCTTTAGAGAAATATTAATGAACCAGGCACAACATTTCAGCTGCATTCATAACCATTTCCCTATTACTAGTTCACAAATCGTAACATGTATTAAATTCAATTTCACAATGCCACGATGGTTGGATTTGAATTTCTAACTTCTCAATTACTAGAATGACATATTAATGTGCCTTAGAGTAAGGAATGTTCATCAAATTTGGCAAGCCAAGTCGTCTAGATCAAAACAGTTTTCAAAATGCAACTCGATCATGTAAATAGAATTTTAATAAATAGAGCTTTAATAGAATTTTGAATTGTCCTCCATTTATTTTTGTTAAATTTAATTAGTGGGTTTTTTTTGTATTAAGCACTTTTTCCTGGTGCCTATTTAGTTATTCAGAGGATTTTACTGACCTCCTTTATTTAACTCCTTTAACATTTTATGACAGTTGTTAGATGCATTGAATTATGCCAAGTACATGTTTTGATTAATAATATTTGACCTGTTTGTGAAGGAAATTTTGAAAATACCTACAACGTTTGGTCTTTCCAATGTCTATCTGATCCCAATGGTATGTAACAGAGATGTGTGTAGTGATTACAGAAATCTAGTAGACTTGGGAATATGTTTGAGCATAAGTGACACCCAACAATAAGAGTGAAGTTTGTTACAAAAATGGAAGTATCCATTGAACTAAATCTGAAACTTCCAATAAAGGAAGTTAGCCGCACCAAGAAGATGACTGATAATTTGTCCCTTGCATGTATTCACTGAGATCTCTGGTTATAAGAGGTGTGTGTGGAACATGGAGATCTCCCAAGAGTTAAGCAATCTAATAACATTTCTTGATTTAGTAAATGTGCAGTCAAATCCAGGCATTTATATATTTCTATCAAAAATAGAAAACAACTTGTTCCTGGCAAGAATGAATGATTTTTCTGAGATGTTGTCATGACTGTTTTAGTTGGATGAATTAACAGCAATAATGTGGAAATTTGTTCTAAAAATATATGTGGGTACAGACAACATACAGAAGAAAAATATCAAGCTGAAGAGAAACAACAGAGCCAAAAAGCAATACCATCAACCCTGGATAATCATCTTTACCTTTTATGTACAAATAGTGCAGCTCCAGCCATGTGGTACTTCTTGTCTTCCACTCAAAAGACAGTTTGAGTGATCTCATTCAGATAAGGTCAAATGCAATAGGAAGTGATGTTCCAAAAGGGATGAAACAACAGTGAGTCAGAGGGGAATTGTCTGCCCTTTAATAAGGGTGAAGGAACATGAAGTGAGGACAGATGATGACCATATCTAAATGTGAAACACATTGCAATTGGATTATTCAGAATTAGATGATCTCTAAAATGACCATTTAACATCAATATAAGGGAACCAACCCAGTAATGCTGGGATAACTATGATTAGCAAATTCTTATACTTAGGTACTTATGAAAGGAGTTATGACCATTCATTAATTGACAACAGTAAAAACTGTATCCATTTGCAGACTCACAGGATTATTCATATATTTTGAACCAATTAGCTAGAGACTGAAATTCTTTGTGTGTTTTTTTCTGATAATATCAGAGAAAGATATTGGCTGGAAAATTGATTAAGCGATATATTAAAATAATCATTTGTCATTTCATATACTGAAGATTTGGCACATTTTGCTATTAGTTAAACACTATGCAGAGTCTATGAGGTAATAATCTATTGCATTAAGCAATCAAATTTCAGAAAAAAAAAATAACTAAGGCTGGATTTATCACTTAATCTTTTAATACTTTTACAGATTACCATTAGGCTCAAGGAACCATTGCTAGGACTGAGACAAACTGTTGCCACTCACAACTCGATCAAGGGAAAGACAGTAATCTCATGGTGGCCAATTTGCAGATGGGTTATAACCGTCTCTATAATGGCAAAGTGACTGCTAAAGGTGAAGCTGGTGGAGGTTACACCACCATATTTAAAGTGTTGTCCCATTGCTGCTGTCCTGTTTGGAGCCTTAAAATTCAGTGCATCTCAGATAGTGAGAGAAGTCCAGCTGCCTACTGATGCTGGCTTCCTGAAAGCCAGAGAAATGAAACATGTCTCAGCATGGCAGAAGTTAAAATCCTAGGTGATCCACTGCCCAGTGATGACTCCCCACAAATTTTCCTCCAGTTCAGGAAAAATAGAATGTCCTCATCCCTAGGAACAAATAGAGAAGACTGCCCTCTTTACTAAGCAAATCTGAATGGCAGTTGCAGAGGATTTCAGCAGCGATTGGGTTATCTTAATCTTAGCACAAATCTGAGAATTCTTTTCTGTGTGGTACACAGAATGTAGCAATGCTGAATCAGCTCAATTTGTAATTATTACATAAAATTATGAGATATTACAATGCAGAAACAAAATGTTAAGCCCAATTGACCTGTACCATAGTGATCTCATTGATCAGTATATATTTTAAGGGAATTGGAAATGTAGGATTGGAGAAGATATTTCATTTAGTCTAAACCAGCCATAGGGTCATGTTCAGAATAAGGAGACAAAATGTTTGGATTGTGATGAGGAGATTCTGTTCATGGAGTCGAAGGTACCCAGTTGTTGAGTACAGTATATTTGAGACAATGTTTCAAGAGTTCAAACACAAATGGAATTGAGGGATGTAGGGATAATGAGGGAAGGTAAAGCTAAGGGAGGTCAGCTATGATGGAGTAGACTCAAAGAGCTGAATAGCTTCCTCCTGCTCTCAATTCGAATAATCTTGTATCTCCTATTCAATCTTTTAATACTTTTACAGATTACCATCAGGCCATCTCTCAGCCTTCCCCTTTCGAAAGGAGAAAACTTGTTCATTCTTTCCTGATAATTGAATGTTCTCAGTTCTGATATCATTCTTGCAACATTTTCTTTTGTTTTTTCTTTGGTAGAATACTTCTCTCACAAGTTTTAATATGGCGAGTAGAACTAATTGTAGTACACAAGGCGCTATCTATGCAGTTCTACATAGTTCAAAAATTTGTCTCAGTTTTAAATTGTGTTCATTTTACATTCAATCCTGGTTTTGCATATTTGGTGATTTTATTAAAGTGTGCCTGCTAATTTTCATGATTTGTGAATCTGTATCCCAAGTCCCCTGGTGTCTTGAATTTTAATCTAATTAAATCACAGGAATACAAAGTTAATGATTATATGACATGTGATTGTAGATTGTTACGTTGACAGAGAAAGGGGTATTTTCAGGATCCACAATCACCTCCACGTGAGAGAGAAGAGGCACACACAAAAGTCAGCTATCTTCAAACAATTATGTTTCAAATGTAGCCTTTAATTCTCAGGTATCCTGAAAAGCTATTGGAATTCTTCTGACTGTTTGTGAAACTTGACAGCCAGTCACCACACTATTTCAAATAATGGTAGCAATGATGAAAATGAAGGCAGAACTATTTAGGTAACAGAGCTACACAATTCTATGCTGATCACCTCTAAGACAACCCGGACACAGACAGAATTATGGAAAGTGTGTTATCCTTAATGTTACTAATGTTAGTCTCAATGAAATCATTGCCTGGAAATGTTCACATTGCTTTCCAGTTCTTCCATGTAATTTGTACATTAAATCAATGAGTGACTGACTCAGTTTGACCAAGTTGTTTAATGTCTCATCTGAAACATGAATTTGATATCATGTGTTAAGTCTTGCAAGTAACACTTGCAAGCTGCATTGGCTGTTCTCGTTGTTTACTGTACAAACCAAATGGAAGATCTGGAAAGCATTGTGAACATTTTCAGTACTACAGCTGAATTGTAATTTAAACCATTAATTCTGGCAATAGTTGCATCAATATGAAATGGGTTTCTGTATATCAAGTAAAGCAAAAATAAGATGCTCACATACTTCTTCATTATACCGAGGCAATATATCTCTAACATTTCACAATCAAGTGCCTCAGACCAACGTACCTTGAACACTTCACAATCAAATACTTCAGTCCACTATTTAATGCAGTTACACAACCATACATCTCAAGCAATATTTGAGGTGCATAACCTCAGGATTTCATAATGCAGCGCTTGAGCTACAAATAAATCCAAAGCATTTCAAGGTACAGCAGTGTATAAAGTATCAACTGCATTGTAAAGGAGTTCCTCAGGCACACACTTATGGCAGTTCACAACATATTTGAGTCAAATAACTCTTGACAGTTTACAATAAAATAACTGAAACACTTACATGCAAAAGGACTCAATTAAGTCCCTGCACCATATGACTGCAACATGATGCAGCACACTTCCTTGAATTGTACAGTTTAATCCTACATGTACTTTCAACACTTCATGATGATGTATCCAGGTTAGCTGTAGATAATATAGTATCAAACATGTCTATCTGACTCTGCACAATATAATTTGTGCACTATATATTTAGAACAGTTAACATGGTAACCACAGCAGAATATTACCAATGTTTTGCAATGCTGTGACTTAAGGCATGGAACTCCAATATTTAAGTGTGATAGCTGAGCAATATATCTTCAGAAAAAAATATTGTGCCTGCACTATAACTCCAATGCTTTACAATGCCAGACTTGTGTCATATTTTACAAAGCTTCACTATACAGTAACTGAATTGTAAATTTGAATCATTTTTTATAAAACGTTTCTACATAGTACTACTAGAGCCTTAATGTAGTTCATGCTGAAACCATAGTAATTTGATGGAATATATCAATGAGTATCAATTTTGGAATGCTCCAGCAATGAGAAAATGAAACCAGTGTATATTTGTGACACATCAAAACTGAAGCCACTAGTTCTCCCAAACCAGTTGCTATCCTGTTTACTTGATCAAAAAACAAGGAATTCATTTTGGGAACAACAATTTTGAAGATATTGGGGAACTCACATTCCAATGTCTCAAAAACTATGTCCAGTTTTTGCACAAGTTGCATTGTCTCAAGCCTTGAGAAATTTGACTTGGATCTAGACACAGACATAGATGGCTATATTTATTGGCAAGCTGTTGGGTTTATACACATGGGTATTATAACATTTGCCTGTACATTTACGAAACACCCTTGGCCTCCAAAGGTAGTGCAGCTTCTAACAGTCCTCAAATAAGAGTGATCTGTAAGTCACTCTAAGTTCAAGCAAGAGTTTTGAGAAGATTTGTAGCTCAGGTGGAGGTTCTGGATGTAAGTTTCCTTGCTAAGCTGGAAGGTTCATTTTCAGACTTTTCGTCACCATACTAGGTAACATCTTCAGTGAGCATCCGGATGAAGCACTGCTGGTACCCGCTTTCTATTTATATGTTTGGGTTTCCTTGCATTGGTGATGTAATTTCCTGTGGTGATGTCATTTCCTATCAGGCCAAAGGGTCTGAGTAGTCTGGCAGTCATTTCCAAGATGTATTTGATGTAGGGAAGAGTTGCTAGGGTTTCTGGATGTGTTTTGTCTGCTTGTTTGGTTTTGTTGCTGAGACATTGGTGGACTGTGTTCATTGGGTACTCATTCTTTTTGAATACGTGGGCATCATGCGTGGGTAGCCCACAAACCCACCATCACACTAAAACAGCAGCTAATGAACTTGCAAGACCCTATGCAGACAACAAGTAAAACTAATGTAATTTACAAAATACCTTGCAAGAACTATAACAACACTACATTGGACAAACAGGCAGAAAACTAGCCATCAGGATACATGAACATCAACTAGCTACAAAAAGACATGACCCAATCTCACTAGTATCCTTACATACGGATGAAAAAGGACACCACTTCGACTGGGGCAGCACATCTATCCTAGGACAAGCCAAACAGAGACACGCATGAGAATTCCGAGAAGCATGGCATTCTAACCGGAACTCTATCAACAAACACATTGATTTGGATCCCATTCACCACCCCCAGAGAAAAAGAACAGGAGATGACCTCACCATAGGAAATGACGTCACCACAGGAAATGACATCAGCAACCCAAGAAAGCCCAAACATCTAAATAGAAAGCAGGCTACACCACCAGTACTTCATCTGGAGGCTCACTGAAGATGTTACCTACAATGGTGATGAAAAGTCTGAAAATGAACCTTTCAGCTCAGCAAGCAAACCTACATCCATTTGTTAAGACTGTATGCTATGATTTCTTTTGAAAGAGTGTGACCTTGATGTTTTAAGAGTTATTGGCTATCACAACATGTTGTCCAATCTCCTAACTTAGCAAGAGAAGCTATTCAATTTCATGAATGAGGACGTTATAAGAAACTGGAGACAAGGAAGAACACTGAGAGAATCAGGAGATATGAGAGGCAATGGAATGAGTTGGACACTTGGATAGCAGGTTGCTAATATTGTAAAGTGAGAACACAATACTTACAGACAGAGCAAGCCTAGAGATTGAAGAGAATTGGGCAAATTGCGTAGAATACTTGGAGAGAAATTAGGAATCTGAAACACTTAGCTGTAAAGAGAAACCATAAGAAAATTCAACTGAATATCATAGTGAAGCAAGGAATACACAGGAGAAAAAATGCAGATCCAGAATCAAGGTATACAGTATACAGGTAGACAAATTGGAATGATAAATAGAACTTTTAGCTTTCTACCTTCTCATGTTAACTTGTATAATCTTCACTATTTCTTCCCACAGTCTTTAAATACTTATTAAACAGCTAAGTGTTTTTATGTTGGCATAGGTGAAAATTTTAAGCCTAATCAAGGAGCTGAATTCTTCCCCTGTTGATGAGCTAGGTTAGCAGAGTGAGAATACCAGACATACAAAATAATCCATGCCTAGCCTGTGATTGCTGATATTTACCACCTTGGACATGGCATCTTACTTGGTCCAGAAAGAATCACAAAATAGGAGTAAATTATATGAACTCTCAAACCTGCTTTATTATTCAGTGCAATCACGGGAGAACATCGACCTTAACTCCACTTTCCCACCTGCTCTCCATATCCCTTTATTCCCTAGGAGACCAAAAATCTATCCATCTTAGTCTTAGATGCATTCAATGCTTTAACATCCCTCTGGGGTAAATTCCAAAAACTTACAATTCTTTGAATGATAACATTCCTTTACATCTCAGACCAAAATTGATTTGTCCTTTATAATAAGACTGTGCTTCCATGTTCTAAATTCCTCTCCACTATGCATTCCAATCCGTTCAGAACCTTATAAATTTCCACAGATTCATTTTACATTCTTCTAAACTCCAGGGAGTGTAGGAGCAGCCTAGAGACAATTGTAAACAAATTGTCAGTAAACCAGAAAGTTTGTTACTGAGCACCAGAGCAAATTGTTATGATCTGGTGAGAAGAGGTGAACTAGCTTTCTTCGTTTCAAACTTCTTAGTTGGCTGCAATACAGATTTGAATTCCTTTTAGTACAATACTATGAAGGTAATTCAGTTATAGAAGGAATAAGTTTAGAACTTTCGAACCCCATGAAAAAAGTAAAGGTGCAACATCAAACATGAGACCTTCATAGAGTCTCTTAGCACACACATGCACAACAGTACAAAGAAAAATACATCGGACATACAGTTTGAATAATTTAAATGTCCTTTTGGCTAAGGCTTTAACTTGAGACCACAGTTGGTTACTTGAACTCTCGGTAGTAGTGAATATTGTCAAATTCTTTTTAGTTCTTAGTCCTCTAATAGTTCTTTCTAATCAGTGCTGCCACTAGCTGCATTTTGTTGAGAGAGGAAAACATCCATAACCCGCTGTGTTCAATTCTGAATTCCTTAATCAACCTTCACTAAGTTTGCCAAAATAAAAGAACTCCTTGAAACAGCATTTTATTTGTATGTTCTTCACTGAGCTAAAGTTTTCCAAGCTTAATAATTGTAGGAAATGTTTCCTCTCGAACATATAAAATTTCTCATAATCGTGTAAATCACAGGATATGAGGGCATTTTCATGCCTGGCATGGTAGCTTGGTTGACTGCTTTCATTGCCTATTGGAAATTGTTGATGTCAGCTCAGACTATCATTGATCTAAGGCACAATAGATTTATGAAATTTGGCAAATTTGGGTGCACCTGCAGCTATTTTAAGTCAAAGGAAGCTGAATACTAATATGGCACCTTGCGCTATTAATAATAAGCTATAATTCCCCCCTGAATTGGCAATTTGTCGCTGCCAAGAAAGAACGTCATTTTGCCAGTGGCAGATGCACAAATAATACAGCGATGTGCTCCTGCCACCTCGATAGATGGTTGTGGGCTCCTGCCATAAATCTCACCATAACCCATGTCATACAGGGGCCTTTAAGATTCCATCCTAAAAGTCATTGTGATAGAATAAAGACAGATATGTAGAAGAGATGAAGAATGCCACTTCTTTACAGATACCAGAGAAACTAACAATGTTATCACAGAAACAGAAAACTAGAGAAGGAGTAGGCTGTTCAGCCCATGAACTTGCTCTGTCATTCAATACAACTGTGGCTGATCATCCAACTCATTATCCTGCTCTTGCTTTCTCTCTATTACCCTTTGATCCCTTTAGCTTTAAGGACTATATCATTTTCTGTGGCAGAGAATTCCTCAGGCTCACCACTTTTTGGGTGAAGAAATTTCTGTTCATTCCAATTCTAAATGATCTACCTTGTGTCCTTAAACTTTGACCCCAGTTCTGGTCTCCCTTGTCATCGAGAACATCTTTCCTGTGTTTATGCTGTTTAGTCCTATTAAAATTTTGTAGGTTTCTAATAAGAACTCCCCTCATTATTCTAAACTCCATTGAGTATAGTTCTAACCATTCCAGTCTGTGCTCACGTCAGTTCTGCCATTCTAGGAATCATTCTGATAAACCTTTTTAGCCTGTCCTCCAAATTCAGAACATCCTTCCTCAGGTAAGGTGCCCAATACTGTACCGAATACTCCAGGTGTGGTCTTACCAAGTCCATCTCCAATTGCAGCAAGACATTCAAGTACTCAAATACCCTTACTATGAATGCTGTGATGCATTCTTTATTGCCAGCTATACCTGCATGCTTATTTTCTGCAATTGGTATTCAAGGACATCTGTCCTTTTCCCAATCTATTGCCATTCAGATAATAATCTCCCTCCCTATTTCTGCTACCTAAGTGAATAAACTCACATTTATTCAGATTATATTTCATTTGTCATGCATTAATACACTTACTCAACATTTTCCAATCACATTGAAACTTCTCTGCATCGTTTTCACAGTTCAACTTCCCACCCAGTTTTGTGATGTTTGTAATCTTGGTGAGTTTACATTTAGCTCTGTCCATCTAAATTGTTAATTTATATTGTGAATAGATAGGATCCAAGTTCTGATACCTGCAGTACCCTATTAATCATTGCTTGCTATTCAGAAAAAGACCTGTTTACTCCTAGTGTTTACTATTTTCTGTCTGCCAACCGGTTTCTCTATTCCTGTCAATAATCCAATCCCATGTGCTATACTTTTGCAGCTAATCTGTAATGTGGGACCTGATCAAAAACACTCTGTAAATCCAAGTAAATCAATCAACTGGCTTTCCCTTATCAACTCTACTAATTACATCCTCAAAGTTCCAATAGATTCGTCAAGTGTGAATTCACTTTTGTAAATCCATGCTGACGCTGTCCAATTATGTCACTGTTTTCCAAATGCTTTGCTTTTAAATCTTTTATAATTGAGTCTAGCATTTTCTCCATGGCCACTAATCATGCTATAATTCCTTGTTTTCTCTCTAGTGTTTTTTTGAACAGTGGGGTCACATTAGCTACCCTCCAATCTGACAACCACCTGATGAAGGATCAGCGCTCCGAATGCTAGTGCTTCCAAATAAATCTGTTTGATTATAAGCTGGGGTTGTGTGATTTTTAACTTTCTCCAGTCTGTAGTCACAGCTTGCCAACTTGATAATACCCTATTTATCCTTACATATGCTTTCCACATATTGGAGGGTCAGATCATAAAAGAATAACAATTACATAGCTTTAACCTAATATTCAGTCAGTATTCATGTATTTTATTGAAATGGTGGACAACAACAAGAAGTCTACCTTCCATTATTGCAACACTTTGCAGGAAATCTCTTCTGACCTGAAGATCATCCTAGGTAGGGTGGAAGGCCAATACATTTCTGCAACAAAGTATCAGGCATACATAAATATCTTGCAGTTCAGCCTCAATGTAATGTTTGAACAATTCCAAATCTTGCATAAAATCCAAAAAAAACTGCAGGTGCTGTAAATCAGAAACAGAAACAGAAATTGCTGGAAAAGTTCAGCAGGTTTGGAAGCATCTATGGAGAGAAATCAAGAGTTAACGTTTTGGCCAAGTGACTCTTCCTCAGAACTACAAATCTTGCATGTTAATTTGTAATGATACTGAGGAGTAGCATTTCTGAATTCAGTAGGCTTAACAAATCAAGGCTAAAAAAATTTGATTAGGCCTGATAACATGATTATCCAGCCTGATCAGGTTGAGGCAGACAATGCACAAATTGAATGCTATCTGCTTATTCCAATGATTGTTTGCATGGTTTCTTGTGTGAAATGGAAGTCATCTGAGTGGCCTGTTTTTAGCAGGGTGCTAAGAAACACACATGATTTGCACGACAGTCAGTGAATCCACATTCCTTAAAGATTACTTGATGGTCCAAATGCAATCATGCTATGCCAACTGCTACAAGTGTGTCAGAAAGTGTTTTAGGGTGGAAATAATAATGCAAATGGAACAATATCTCCAAGAGATAACCCAGGTTCTCTAATATGGTACTGGTAATCTTGGTGCAGATGTTTGAGAGAAGGAATGAGGTGGTGTTTCCAAAGGTACCCGGAAAGCTTTCAAAATGTGCCCTCCAAAGGGAGTCAAAAGCCTTCTCATAGAATCTGGCCTGAAGTATCTGACAGCTGTGCTGTAAAATGTTCAAACACCTCACAAAGATGGTCCAGGCCAGTGTATACATCTTCAAATGACATCTTCTGCCAACCATACCACACCATCTTGTGATGCTGCTCAATCCCCATCAGTCATCATCAATCAGGACTTGTATCTAATATTCAATACTTCATTTCACCCTCACCTGCATTTATTTACCATTTCTGACAGCTTCAGCTACCACTTAGTGTTTCAACATACTTGCTATTATTCAAGTACAACAGATACACATAAGCACTTTCAAAATATGAACTGGCATTTTTCCTGTTCTCTTGTTGGATATGGTCACACATAACCTTAGGAACTGGTAAAGGGAACCAATTGAACATTGAATATGGAACATAGAACATTACAGCGCAGTACAGGCCCAAAATGTTGCACCGACCTGTGGAACCAATCTGAAGCCCATCCAACGTACACTATTCCATTCTCATCCATATACCTATCCAATGATATTTTAAATGTCCTTAAAGTTGGCGAATCTACTATTGTTGCAGGCAGTATGATCCACACCCCTATTACTCTCTGAGTAAAGAAACTACGCCTGACAGCTGTCCTACATCTATCACCTCTCAATTTAAAGCTATGTCCCCTCATGCTAGCCATCGCCATCTGAGGAAAAAGGCTCTCACTGTCCAACCTATCTAACCCGCTCATTATCTTATTGGTCTCAATGTTAGCTGAGCCATTGGAGGGCCTATGCTCCACAATGTGGGGCTGGCATTTACGACAGGAGAATATAAATGGGCTGATCAGATGAGCTGATGAGTGGCAAATGGAATTCAATTCAGATATAAATCTGTTTATAAAATCATGAAGGGTATGAATTGGATAAATAGACAAGGTCTTTTCCCTGGGGTGGGGGAGTCCAGAACCAGAGGACATAGATTTACGGTGAGAGGGGAAAGATTTAGAAGGGACCTAAGGGACAATGTTTTCACAGAGTGGTGTGTGTTTGGAATGAGCTGCCAGAGGAAGTGGTGGAGGCTGGTACAATTACAGCATTTTAAAGGCATCTAGATGGATAAATGAATAGGAAGGGTTTAGAGGGATATGGGCCAAGTACTGCCAGTTGGGACTATATTAGGTTAAGATATCTGGTCGGCATGGACAAGTTGGACTGAAGGGTCTGTTTCTGTGCTGTACATCTCGATGATTCCGTGACTCTATATGTGTGTGGTGATGCACTTGTCCAGGACAAACAAGGCAAAAGGATACATGGTAAACAGTAGGATGTTGAGAAGGATCAAAGGGAGCTTGCTATGCATTTCTACCAGTCCCTTAGATAATGGGATAGGTAGATAAAGTGGTTAAGAAGACTTATGGAATACTTGCCTTTATTTGCCAAGACATAGAGTTTAAGAGCAGGAAAGTTATCCTGGAATTGTAGAAAACATTGTGTGCAGTTCTGGAATCCACATTATAAGAGCGATGTGATTGCATTACAGAGGGTGCGGAGGAGATTTATGGGGAATGTACCTGGACTGGAGAGTTTCAGTTATAAGCAGTGATTGAACAGACTGGAATTGTTTTCCTTGGGAGCAGAGGAGACTTAGGGAGGACATGATTGAAATGTATAAAATTATATGGGACATAGATAGGGTACTCAGGAATGTGGCTAGTGGAGGCATCAATGACTAAGGGCATAGATTTAAACTAAGGGACAGAATATTTAGATGGGATGTGAGGAAACATATTTTACCCAGAAGGTGGTGAGGATCTGAAACTCATTGCCTGTAAGGATAGAGACAGAAACTCTCAGAACATTTACTAAGTATTTAGATATGCTCTTCTAGGCCACATAAAGTTATGGGCCAAGTGCTGTAAGATGGAATTAGAATAGTTAGGTGATTGTTTTTGACTGGTATAAACCTGATGGGCTAAAGTGGCTTTTGTGTGCTGTAGACTTCTACAATGATGCCTAGGATGCTATTTCAGCTTGCATTGCTAAGAATGTTCTGAATAATGGTAGGCTGTTGCCTAATGTAACTTTTAAAATCTTACCTCAACCTCTACAACCTCATGCTACCTAAAGTGAAGAATACCATGGACATTCAGCTTTCCACCCTTCCCTGAACCCACCACAACCCCTTCTTCATTTCTACCTTCAGATACCTGAGATCTACTGTTTGGTCAGTAAATACTACCTCAACACGAAAGCCAGGAGCAACAGGATGATGAAGAATCACCACTACTTGATCTGAGCCACCAGCTCAAATACTAGCACAATGCGTACTTAAAAGAGTACTGCAATGTCAATTTCTGCACAGTGAATCATCAGCATGAGTGGGCTGGAGCCAGGATATGGCGAACGGATAGTATGTGCACTGGCTCACAGGAAGGTAAGGTTTCAGATGGTTCTACTGTGAGGAACTCAGAAATGGATTGTGATAATGTGTATGTGATGAGCATACCCACTGGTTCAATGACAAGCCTGACAAAGAACCTATTGTCACTATCAAGGACTAGGGAAAGGCATGCATGTGCAGGCAATCTGATTCCAAAGACCCTCGAATAAAATACAGGTGATGACTGAGATGGTCCAATATTAAATACCTGGCGGTAAGGAGGCTGATAACGAAATGCATAAATGCAAACACATCAATGAAATTCAGAAACAACCAAGTGAAAGGTCAAGCATGAAACATGGAGCAGTGGTGGATTATTGTGGCATAGTTGTAATGTCCCAACCTCTGAGCTAGAAGTCTTGAGTTCTACCTGCTTTAGAGGTGTGTGATAACATATGGAGTCATAGAGATGTACAGCACGGAAATGGACCCTTCTGTCCAATTCGTCCATGCCAACCAGATATCTGAAACCAATCTAGTCCACTTGCCATACACATCCAGATGCCTTTAAAATGTTGTAATTTGTACAAGCTGCCACCACTTCCTCTGCAGCTCATTCCATACATGTACCACCGTCTGTGTGAAGAGGTTGCCCCTTGCGTCTCTTTTATATCTTTCCCCTCTCACCCTAAACCTATGCCTGCTAGTTCTGGACTCCCCCACCCCAGGGAAAAAAGGCTTTGTCTATTTATCCTATCCATGACCTTCATGATTTTCTAAACCTCTATGAGATCACCCCTTTGCCTCTGATGTTCCAGGGAAAACAGCCCCAGCCTATTCAGCCTCTTTCTATAGCTCAAATCCTCCAACCCTGGCAACATCCTTGTAAATCTTTTCTGAACCCTTTCAAGTTTCACAACATCTTTCTGATAGGAAGGAGACCAGAATTGCACGCAATATTCCAAAAGTGGCCTAACCAATGTTCTGTACAGCCGCAACATGACCTCCCGACTCCTATACTCGATGCGCTGACCAATAAGGAAAGCATACCAAACGCCTTACTCACAGCTGCAAGGAACTATGAACCTGCACTCCAAGGTCTCTTTGTTCAGCAACACTCCCCAAGACCTTCCATTAAGTGTACAGGTCCTGCCCTGATTTGCCTTTCCAAAATGCAGCACCTCGCATTTATCTAAATTAAACTCCATCTGTCACTCTTCAACCCATTGGCCCATCTGATCAAGATCCCATTGTAATCTTAGGTAACTTCCTTTACTGTCCGCTACATCTCCAATTTTGGTGTAATCTGCAAATTTACTAACTATAGTTCCTACATTCACATCCAAATCATTTATATAAATGACGAAAAGCAGTGGACCCAGCACTGATCCTTATGGCACATCACTGGTCACAGGCCGTCAGGCTGAAAAGCAGCCCTCCACCACCTCTGAATGAACAGGTTGATTGAAAATATCTAAATGATGGAGTGAGATACGCCCAGTGTTGTCAAATATGCTTCTTGTCAAATCTACCACAGATCTCACCATAGCTCATGCTGTTCTAGCCCATATAACACTCTGCCCATTCTTTCCAGTGAAATGTGCTGCTTCATATTTTTCTCTGTTGAATTTACCTGCTAACTTAGGGCAATTAGGGATAAACAGCAAATGCTGGCATTGCTAGCAATCCTTATGCCAAGAATGAAAAAATGAAAGCTGACCGATTTGTTAGATTAACTGATTAACTGTAACTGTATTTGGACTTTGCCAGACTTCATGCCCTGTAGACTTAATGATTATCCTGGAATCATGCCACATTTCAACATTTGTTTTTAGTTGAAACCTGTTTAATTTATCACTGTCACATTACACATGCATCAGGAATGCCTGACTAGGTGAAACATCCTTTGTGTATTAAAACCTAGAGAGAAAACAGTGAACAGGGTGAAGATTCCTAAAGTTTATAAAGTGCCCATCTATGGAGATTAGATGTTAGATGCATCTCTTGGTTATTAGTTTAATGAGACAGGTGAAATGAAATTTTCTTTTCTGATGATTGTAAAAATCTCTTGAGAAATAAGATCGGTAGCCTCACCATGTAGTGATAAACGGTTTCATCTGTGGCTCAGTTAATAATATTACCACCTTAGAGTCAGAAGCTGGTGATTCAGGTAAAAAACATTTAGCAGAGGTCCAGAGGTAGAAGTAAAGAAGAAAGTTGTATCAAATTCTATCCAAAATATCTGGGTGCCTGGCCATGGATTTTTCTTGCTTGGCGTTGGAATGTTTATGAGCTGATAAGAGTCCAAACACTGGAAGTGAGAGACCTTGGAACTCTGGTTTGGCATGGGGAGGCAATTTTTTTTTACCTCCTTTGTAATTAGGTTGTTCAAAGAAAAGTGATGTAATGATTAGAGTCTATAGACTCTGTGTAAAGTAAATATTAGAAAGGATTTTCTGAATGCAGCAATTGTAAACATGGCTTGTCCAGAAGATAAAGGGGGTGCAGTGGTAGTCAACCTCACTATCAAGCCAGCAGATAAAGGGGGCGCAGTGGTAGTCTGGCGCACTGACCTCTACACCGCTGAAGCCAAACGCCAACTCGAGGACACCTCTTCCTACCGCCCCCTCGACCATGACCCCACCCCCCCATCACCAAACCATCATCTCCCAGACCATACAGAACCTCATCACCTCAGGAGATCTCCTACCCACAGCTTCCAACCTCATAGTCCAGGAACCCCGCACTGCCCGGTTCTACTCCTTCCCAAGATCCACAAGCCTGATCACCCTGCCCGACCCATTTTCTGAGCATGCTCCTGCCACACTGAAGTCATTTCTATCTACCTCGACACTGTCCTATCCCACCTAGTCCAGGAACTCCCCACATACGTTCGAGACACCACCCACGCCCTCCACCTCCTCCAAGACTTCCATTTCCCCAGCCCCCAATGCCTCATCTTCACCATGGATATCCAATCTCTCTACACCTCCATCCACCATGACCAGGGCCTCCAAGCCCTCCGTTTTTTCCTCTCCCAACGTCCCCAACAGTACCCTTCCACCGACACTCTCATTCGTTTGGCCGAACCGGTCCTCA
>NC_057737.1:34538234-34594247 GCF_004010195.1 Chiloscyllium plagiosum
ACGTGGTTAAAGATGCCCTCCAATGCATCTCGTCCACATCCTGCACCGTAACAAGGACGGAACGCCTTCGGTGCTCACCTTCCACCCTACCAACCTTCGCATAAACCAAATCATCCGCCGACATTTCCGCCACCTCCAAAAAGACCCCACCACCAGGGATATATTTCCCTCCCCACCCCTGTCCACCTTCCGCAAAGACTGTTCCCTCCGTGACTACCTTGTCAGGTCCACGCCCCCCTACAACCCACCCTCCCATCCTGGCACCTTCCCCAGCTACCGCAGGAATTGCAAAACCTGTGCCCACACCTCCTCCCTCACCTCCATCCAAGGCCATAAAGGAGCCTTCCACATCCATCAAAGTTTTACCTGCACATCCACCAATATCATTTATTGTATCCGTTGCTCACGATGCAGTTTCCTCTACATTGGGGAGACTGGGCGCCTCCTAGCAGAGCACTTTAGGGAACATCTCCGGGACACCCACACCAATCAACCACACCGCCCTGTGGCCCAACATTTCAACTCCCCCTCCCACTCTGCCGAGGACATGGAGGTCCTGGGCCTCCTTCACCATTGCTCCCTCACCACCAAACGCCTGGAGGAAGAACGCCTCATCTTCTGCCTCGGAACACTTCAACCCCAGGGAATCAATGTGGACTTCAACAGTTTCCTCATTTTCCCTTTCCCCAACTCACCCTAGTTCCAAACTTCCAGCTCAGCACTGTCCCCATGACTTGTCCTACCTGCCTATCTTCTTTTCCACCTATCCACTCCACCCTCCTCCCTGACCTATCACCTTCATCCCCTCCCCCACTCACGTATCGTACTCTATGCTACTTTCTCCCCAGCCCCACCCTCCTCTAGCTTATCTCTCCACCCTTCAGGCTCTCTGTCTTTATTCCTGATGAAGGGCTTTTGCCCGAAACGTCGATTTTACTGCTCCTTGGATGCTGCCTGAACTGCTGTGCTCTTCCAGCACCACTAATCCAGAACCTTGTCCAGAAGATGGCCTGTGGGCCACCAAGGGGCTTATGTGGCCTACCAAAAGTTATTCAAAATAAAGGTAAATGTTACTGGCAGATTTTGCAGGAAGTTGCTCTTCCAAACAGTGACTGGTTCCAACTTGGGTTTGCTGCTGGTTGCCTCATTATGAGCCTATTAGCAGCAAATGGAAGAGAGAAATGGCCTCAGATTGGAAGAACAATGAGCAGTAAGATGTGAGTAGTTCACTTGGCACAAGGCCTTGTACTTAGGTGGTGAATCTGTGTGACTAGGACTAGGATGGGTATGGGGTCAGGATCTAGGTCTGGGAGTGTGAGCATTTCAGGGAGATGCAAACTTGGGGAAGTGTGAAAGTTGGGCTGCTTGGGGCATAGGGATTGGGATTGAAGAGTCAAGTGGAAATCAGGGGTGTGGGGATAGAATAAATAAGATTTGAGTCATCAGCGTACGTGAACAAGGTTTGAACAGGATGCCAAGGATTTGGGCAGAATTGACAGTCAGCTTGGCTCTGGGCACAGACAGGATGATCACTAGTAGTGATGACAGCAACAGCAAACTCCTGGACAACGAGTGTTAGATTGTCTGGGAGGAGGCCCATACTGATATCTTCTGTACTATTCTTCAGTAATATTAATCAGAAAACCTCCTAAGCTATGATTAATGACTGACTGGGGAGAGAGTTGGGTGATTGAGTAATTAGGGGCCACCTGGAAGCACGGGTGTGAGTGGTTAGGGTGGGTAAATAAGTGAGTTATCAGGGGAGAGGATGGGGGTGTGAGGTGTGAGTTGGATGAATGAGCGGTACACATACTCAATTTACCCCTCCTCTTCTGCCTTCCAATCCACCCTGGAATAATCTATCCACAAAGCAATCTGGGAGAAGCAGTCAATCGAGGATAAAAGGCACTCCATTTCCAATTCCACTTTCATGTGAATTCCACTGAAGTCTGATGAAGTGTGCCCCACCAGAGGCAAAACTAGGTTAGTTACTTAGCACCTTAATTTGGCCTGGACTCCATCTTCCTCAAGTCAAGTTGTCCATAGCATGGTGGCTCAGTGGTTAGCACTGCTGCCTCATAGCACCAGGGACCTAGGTTTGATTCCAGGCTTGGGCCACTGTCTGTGTGGAGTTTGCACATTCTCCCCGTGTCTGCGTGGGTTTCCTCTGGGTGCTCAGGTTTCTTCCCACAGTCCAAAGATGTGCAGGTCAGGTGAATTGGCCATGCTAAATTGCCCATAGTGTTAGGTGCATTAGTCAGAGGGAAATGGGTCTGGGTGGGTTACTCTTCAGAGGGTCAGTGTGGACTTATTAGGCTGAAGGGCCTGTTTCCACACTGTAGGGAATCTAATCATATATATTAACATTTCATAATTTCTCACACAGAACTCTGAATCAGCTACACATAGCACTCTTCTGTGCCAGCTACTCCTTTAGGTCAGTGGCTGTGGCCTTCTATCAGATACAAGCCTGCTGGGTTTGTGCCTGGACATGCCACCATCTATATCCCAAAGGATGAGCATCTCACCCTACGCCACTATTTAATTGGCATTGTTGATAAGTGAATACAGGGTTCGATAAACCATTCACTTTCATGTTAGAACCCTGTCCATTACCATTTTGTTTCACCCAATGAAATTAATAAATCTAATATATTTTCAGTTTAACTGGCAGGAATCCACAAAGCTGTCTGGAGGTTAGAAACAGCTTGAACCTCTTTTGAATTGTCAGAAATAAGAATCCAAAAGGTGGATTTCTGAAATAACAATCGCAGAAATTTATTGTCCTTGAATTAACTAGCTAGCATTTAGGTTTATGGTCAATGGAAAGCCCTGGGATGTTGAAAATTTACAATTGAATGTCATGGGGAGATGGTTACATTTTCTTTTGGTGGAGGTTGCCTGGCTCTTGTATTGAGAAAATGTTAATCACCATAAAACAATAAGATATATAAGCAGAAGTAGACCAACCAGCCAATTGAATCTATTCTGTCATTCAATAATATCATGGCTAACCTGATAATTCTGAACTCCACTTTCCTGCCTTATCCCCATAATCTTGATTTCCTGTCAGTAGATGTGAAGCTGGAAAAGCACAGCAGGTCAGACAGCATCTAAACAGAAGGAAAATCAACTTTTTGGGCCGAAACTCTTGGTCAGGACTGGGGAGCAGGAGCAAGCCCAGAAGTATATAGAGGGATGGGGTGAGGCTGGGGGAAGGGTAGGTGGGATAGTGATAGGTGGATGCAGGTATGGGGTTATTGTGATTAGTCATGGGAATGGTGGAGTGGTTAGGTCTGTAGGAAGTTAGACAGGTTAGGTCAGGTCAGGGAGGCGAGGTGGAAGAGTGGGGCTGGACATGGGATAAGGGTGGGGTGGAAGGATTTTAAAGTTGTGAAGTCAATAATGAGTCGATTGGGCTGTAAGCTTCCCAGGTGAAATATCAAATGTTGTTGCTCCAGTTTCTGTTTGGCCTCACTCTGACAATGGAGGAGGCCAAGGGTGGACATGTCACTGGGGGAATGGGAGGGGAAATTAAAATGGATGGCAACCAGAAAGTTGGGTTGGTTGATGCATGTAGAGCACAGATGCTCCATGAACCAGTCCCCAAGTCTGCCTTTGGTTTCTCCGATATAGAGGAGACCACATCGGGAGCAATAGATGCAATAGATGAGGTTGGATGAAGTGCAGGTGAATCTCTGTCAGATCTGGAAAGATTGTTTGGGGCCAGGGATGGAGATGAAAGAGGAGGTGTGAGGGTAAGTGTTGCACCTCTTGAGGTTGCATGGAAAGATACCGGGTGTGGTGGAGAAGCTGGTGGGGAGTGTAGAGTTGATGAGGAGTCATGGAGTGAACAATCCCTGCGAATGTGGACAGGGGTGAGGAAGGAAATATCTTCTTGGTGGTGGGGTCTGATGGTAGGTGGCAGAAATGTCAGAGGATGATGAGCTGGATTTGGAGGTTGGCCCAGCCTTATCCTATGTCCAACTCCACCCCTCCTCCTTGCCTCCCTGACCTGACCCTAAACTGTCCATTTTCCTCCCACTCCTCAGTCCTGACCAAGAGTTTTGTCCCAAAACATTGACTTTCCTGCTCCTTGGAGGCTGGCTGACTTGCTGTGCTTTTCCAGTTTCACATCTCTTGACTCTAATTTCCAGCATCTGCAGTCTTTACTGTTTCCAAACCTTGATTGCCTTACTGATTAGAAATATATCTATCTCAGCTTTGAATATACTTTATGGCTCAACTTCTACAGCTGTCAGTAACAAATTCCACAGATTCACTACCCCCTGTGAGTAGAAATTCCTCCTCATCTCTGTTATAAGTGGATGACGCTTTACCATGAGACTATGCTGTCTGATCCTACACTGTCTCACTTGGGGAAATCTTCCACATCTACCTTGTCAGAATCTAAGAAGCTTACATGTTTCGGTAAGATCTCCTCTGATTCTTCCAATTCCAATGAGTATAAACCCAATCTACTCAACCTTTTCTAATATGAAAATTGCTCCATACCTGTGAATCTTCTCTGGACTGCTTTCACCATCTTTCTTCAGATAAGGGTGTTCACAATATTCCAATTATTGTTTGACTGATATCTTGTATAATTTAAGCATGACCTCCCTATTTTATTAATCCATTCTCTTTGAAATAAAGCTCATCATTCTATTTGATTTACCCCCATTACCTGCTGAGCTTGTATGTTAGCCTTTTGTGATCCATGCAGAAGAAACTCCAAAATCTGCAGCTTTCTGATGTCTCCCTTCATTTAAACAATGTCCAGGTCTTCTATTCTTCCTGGTAAAGTGCAAAACCTCAATTTCCTTGAATTTTATTCCATGTATATTTATCTCACACACAAAGTGTCTGTCAATATCCATCTGGAGACTGTATCATCCTCACTACTTGCTTTCTCACCTATTTTTGTGTCATCTTCAAACTTGGAGATTGTACATTCACTTCCATCATTCAAGTCATTAAAATATATTCTAAATAATTCTGGCCACAGCACTGATCCCTGTGGCACTTCACTCATTGCACATTGACACAAATTAAAAATGCCAACTCTATCCCAAAACTCTATCTTCTATTCGTTAGCTAATCCTCTATCTGTGCTAATATATTACACCAAAAACCAAGGCCTCTTATCTTATGAAGTAGCCTTATGTGCACTTTCTTATCAAATGACTTTTGGAAATCCAGATATATTATATTTTCTGATTTTCCTTTATTTATCCTGCTTGTTAACCCCTCAAAGAATTCTTATAAATTTGGCATGCATGATTACTCCTTCATGAAGTAAAGTTGTTTGCTGGTTAATGTTGGACATTTCCAAATGTTCTGCAATTACATCCTTAATGTTAGAATTTAACATTTTCCAAATGATAGATTTTAAGCTAACTGGCTTATAGTTGCCTACTTTTTTGTCCTTCCCTTTTTAATTAAGGGTATTACATTGGCAGTTTTCCAATCCTCTGAGACTTTTCCAGAATCTGCTATTTGTGCAGCTGCTTACCTTAAAATCCTAGGATATAACTCATTGTGTCCAGGGGAACTCATCAGCTTTGACCGTAATACATCTTCTCTGGTGATTGTTAATGTGTTTTTTTCCCTTGTCCTCCCTCTTTTAGCCTTTTGATTATTTAGTAATTTTGGAATGCTGCTAGTGTACTTGTCAACACAAGCTAGGAAATGTCCAGGTCTTGCTGCATCTGGACCTGAACTGCGAGAGTACTTGAGTAGTTATGAATGATACTGAAAAATGTACAATCATTAGCAAACATCCCCACTTCTGATCTTATGACAGAGGGAGAGACATTGATGTAGCAGCTGAAGACGGTTGGTTTAAAAAATTACTGAGGAATTCTTGCACCAATGTGCTGGGGGCTGAGTTGACTGGACTCCATCATTGATGCGTTTTCCTCTGATTTCTAATGACTTCAGCTTTGCTAGGTCTCATAAATGCATTGGTCAGTCAAAAGCTACATTATTTTCAAGAGTATTTACTCTGAACTCAGTCTTGACTTCAGCTCTTTCATTGAGGTTTGTACAAAGACTGTACGAACACAGAATGTTGCTAAGTCTCCCAATTCTTAGAAACTTGCATGATGCTATCCATTAGAGGTCTGGCTTTCAGCCTGATAGAAGGTGCTATCCAAAACAGCTTGTAATGCATCTTGGTGTACCAAGTGTTTGAGTCCAGTGTTATGTGTCTGATTTATAGACAACTAAATGCTTAATCGAAGTAAAACATTGTGGTTCATTCTCCAACCAATCTGTGCTTTCCTTACTTTGGAATTTTTGATGCAGGTTTGATAAATAAAAACAAACAAATTCTGTAATTCAGCAATCATTTCCCTAAACTTGGCTAGTTCAAAGTTTATCTCAGCTATCTGTTTACAAGAAGTATATCCACTTTGGAACAAAAACAGGAGACAGATTATTATCTGAATGGCAATAGATTAGAAAGGGGGCAATGCAACAAGACCTGACTGTCCTTGGACACCAGTCACTGAAAATAAGCATGCAGATGCAGCAGGCAGTGAGGAGGTCAAATGGTATTTTGGCCTTCACATTGAGAGGATTCGAGTACAGAAGCAGCATGTCTTGTTGCAATTTTACAGGGCTTTGGTGAGTCAACACTGGAAGTATTTTGAGTAGTTTTGGTCTGTTTACCTGAATAAGGATATTCTGGCTATGGAGGGAGTGCAACAAAGTTGTACCAGACTGTTCCTGGAATGGCAGTACTGATGTGTGAAGGAAGATGATCGTTAGGTCTATATTCATGGGAATCTAGAAGAATGATGGGAAACTGTCAGAAACCTATAAAATTATAATAGGACTAGACAAGTCATTTGCAGAAAGGATTTTTTCAATGACCAGGGAGTCCAGAAGCAGAGGTCATATTCTCAAGATAAGAGATAGTCCATCATGGCCTCAAAATGATAACTCTGTTTCTCCCTCTACAGATGCTGCCAGATCTGCTGAGTTTCTTCTATGTTAGCATCAGCACAAAAATGTTGGAGAAGAGGAAGATGGCACTGCAGTTCTCCAGAAGGAGCTGAGGTCACCAGGTACCTGCTCTGACTTCCATGTTGAAAATTCATGGCATTTCAGTTTGTTTTGCACTTTATCGATTCTTTTCTGTTCAAAATTGAAATCTGAGTTAGGAAAATTATCAGTATTGCTCTGGGGCTATACTACCAAGATAGAATGCCAGTATTGATAGCATTGATTGTAGATAAGGGTTCAATATTTGAAAATCAGGTCTGGTTTTCCCGATTTGCAACAGTAAACAATCAGATCTGCGCTTAGTCTGCAAAGGTCAGGATAGCACAGTTACATTCTAATTCTGAATCACAGCATTGGAACTGGTCAGCCCACCAAGACTGTTTCGCTAACCAATACAACCATGGCTGATCATCCATTTCACTGCCATCTTTCCACACTATCTCCTTATCTCTCAATAGTATTGATATTTCGAAATCTGTCAACCTCTACTTTAAACATATTCAATGATTCAGCTTCCACAGCCTTGAGTTAGAGGATTCATAATTCCTTGACTGAAGAAATTCTCCTCATCTAAGTTCTAAGTAGCTTTACCCTTATTTTGGAATTCTCAACCTAGGTCTGGATGGTACAGAGCAGAAAAGACATGTTATATATGCTAGTTTAGTTTACACCTCTGTGCAAGACACAGTAGGAGGAAATTTCCCCTCCCTGGAGTGGTGAGAATAATGACAAGTCTGATGACAAATGGAAGAAAATTATAACAGTAGACTCTCAACATTGGGAAAGCTCTCCTGCTTTACCCCACAGGACTTAAGTGGTGACTTGTGAATCTAACCCTTGAGTGGTGACTACCTTTTTTTTTGTATTTGTATTTCACTAAAGGCCCAACTTACCTGTTTACAGCCCAATTCCAATTTTCCTTCCCTCCACTGAGATACTAGACTGTAAACATTCTTGACATGTAACACAGATCAGACAGCTGCAGATCACTGAAAACCTATCCTGATCATCATGTGACTGCTTCCTTTACAAAACATCTCATGGTCCATGACCATCATCATTCTTCATCCCTTCAATTCAGATCAGCAAACCACCAGCCCCCAGCTCATCATTATACCTGCTCTTGAATCAACTCAGCCACAATTTCAGGTCTTCAACACTGTAATATTGAGCTGATGGACACCTACAATTTGCATGCTTCTGCCAGGTTGTTTTGCGAGCAGGAACAGGCATGCAGCTGTGCAGGATGCTTTTGTGCTGACATGGACACTCACTTCTTCAGGTTCTTAATTTGCTTTCTTTGCACTCTTCACTCTTCTGTACACTTCACATTGTTTTCTTCAGTCAAGGTGCTCACACAATTATTCTTGGGGAGGGGTTGCATTGGCCACAGTTTGCCATCGAGGTGAAATGTAAGCAGTCCAGTGATTATAGCTAGATTGGTTATGGTGCTGTTGAAACATTAGTCTGGGGGCTGGGCCAGGGCCAGTTTTTCTTGCAATGAGACAAAGATTGGGATTAAGTATGATGGAAATGGATACAAAAGCAGTTACTAATCACAAACAAAAACAGAAATGGCTAGAAAAACTCAACAGGTTTGGCAGCATCTGTGGAGAGAAAGCATACTTAATCTTTGGGTCCATTGCCCTTCTTCAGAACAGTTCTCTTTACATTTTTACTTCAGATTTCCAGCATTGGCAGTTCTTTTGGTTTTTGTTTCAATTACTGATCATGCCTGAGCAGGAGAGTTAATGAGATGTCCCCAGTGAGTGAGTAGGAAGCACAGGCTTGAGGATGAGGTGAGTATGAGCTCTACAGTTGATATGATATATACAATACTGAGAATTGAAGCCATGAGCTTTAATATAAACTATATGCAATGTCAGATTTGGAATATTACCCCAGTCAGTATGATGTAACAGAGGGAAGATGGTAGCACTCACCATTTTGGAGTCCAGAAGATCACAGTTTTTTTTTTGCAGAATTGCTGTGCATCCATTTCATTTCATTTTCACAGCAATAACCTCTGCTAAAATTTCTGTCCAGGTTGACAGGATCTGTTGGTGTAGTCTCCTTTGGAAATCAGCAGGAAAAGAGGACTAGTCCAGTTTACCTCCCTTAGTTAGCTCATACACTCACTTTTCCTCAGTGACTATGAAAACGGTTTTGGCAGCTTTCAACTTCTGAAATATGGCAACAAGAGTATTAAAAAGATATGTCTAGGTCTGCAATACCACTCCCTCATTTCTTTTGATGGATGCTTTCAGGACTGTCCAGACTTAGAACCTCAGCAGAAAATAACCTACAGTTAAGTGTAATTTTATAGAAGATCACTGATTATTGAATCTGTTCAAATGGTAATCAGAATGTACAAAGTTAAAAATCACACAATGCCAGGTTATAGTCCAACAGGTTTATTTGGAAGCACTAGCTTTCGGAGCTGTGGTCAACCACCTGATGAAGGAGCAACGCTCCGAAACTAGTGCTTCCAAATAAACCTGTTGGACGATAACCTGGTGTTGTGTGATTTTTAACTTTGTACACCCCAGTTAGCAAGATTAGATCACATGAAATACAAGGAGAGTTAGCTATTTGGATACAGAATTAGCTTGAAGTTTGGAGATAGAGGGTGGTGGTGTAGAGTTGTTCTTTGGAATGGAGGCCTGTGACCAGTGGTGTGCTGCAAGGATTGGTGCTGGGTCCATTGCTTTTTCTCGTTTATCTGAATGATTTGGATCTGAATATAGGAGGAATGGTTAGTAAGTTTGCAGATGACACCAAGATTGGTAGGGTAGCAGACAGTGAAGAAAGCTGTCTTCGGGTACAATGGGACTTTGATCAGATGGCTGATATGCCAAGAAGTTTAATTTAGATAAAAATGAGGTGTTGCATTTTGGTAAGGCAAATCAGGGTAGGACTTATACACTGAATGGTAGGGTCCTGGGGAATGTTGTTGAACGAAGAGACCTAGGGTGCAGAGTCATCATTCCTCGAAGATGGAGTCATAGGTCGACAGGTTAGTGAAGAAGGCATTTGGTATACTTGTCTTTATTGGTGAGTGCATTGAGTATAGGAGATGGGATGTAATGTTCCAGCTGTACAGGACATTGGTTAGGAATATTATGTTCAGTTCTGGTCTCCCTGCTATAGGAAAGATGCTGTTAAACTTAAAAGTGTGCAGAAAAATTTACTAGGATGTTGCCAGGGTTGGAGGGTTTGAGCCATAGGGAGAGGTTGAATAGGGTGGGGTTATTTTCCATGGAGCATCAGAGGCTAAGGGATGACCATACAGAGGTTTATAAAATCATGAGGGGCTTGGATAGGGTGAATACACAAGATTTTTTTCCCAGGTTAGGGAAGTCTAAAACTAGAGGGCATAGGTTTAAAGTGAGATAAAGTGACCTAAACAGCAACTTTTTCACACAGAGGGTGATGCATGCATGGAATGAACTGCCAGAGGAAGTGATGGAGGCAGGCACAATTACAACATTTAAAAGGTATCTGGATGGGCACATGAACAAGAAAGGTTCAGAGGAATATGGACCAAATGCCAGCAAATTGAAGTAGATTAATTTAGGACATCTCGTCAGCATAGATGAATTGGACCGAAGAGTCTGTTTATGTGCTATACAACTCTATGACTCTCAATGGCCTGCCCCTTATTGTAAGACTACACCATCTGAATCTAGGCCCTTTACTCGTGGAAACATTCTTCCCACTTCTACTTTATGCAAGTGACTGGTGGTATTGAACATCACACTATATCTAAAGCAAGCCTGCTCTTTGTAACAGGCTGATTTTGGAAAATTGGCATGGGATGGAAATGGCCTATGGGCACTGTCTGTGTTAATTTTATCTTTGAACACAGAAAGTTGGCTCACTTGATTTAAGTCCAGACAATTGTAGAATGTGCCTTAGCTTTGTCCTTAAGCGATAGCTGTTGCATATTGCATTTAGAATAAGGTTGTCTCAATTTGAACATGGTGCAATGACAGTGCATGGCTAATGTTGCAGTTATTACATACAAGGACTGAGACAGTGACAAAATAAATTTGGGTCTGAGGCTTTGATCTGAAACATTGGTTTTCGATCTGGAGCTTGACCAATGACATGGTAATGTTTGTCATGATATATTGTGGTTCATTTCACTCTACTTGGCAGGGATAAAGGAGACAGGTTATTCATGATGCCAGGGAAACTTCACTGGAAATATTTCTACATTTTAAGCCAAGTACAAAAAAAAGCAGGTTTGAATTAAGTTTCTCAAAGAAAGGCCATGTACAAAAAAAAGATATAAACTTGTTCCTTGGGGAGAATACTGGGATGCAGACATCTGCAAGACAAACGTATGCTGTGTGCCAGTGAGGATGAATATGTGCCAGCATCAGAAACCATAACTATATCAACACAGGAAATATCCCAACATAATATGCATCACTTATTAAATACTAAACCTATTAAAGCTGAGTAGAATTTCTCAGACAAGCACAGGCCATTAATCAACACTAATGACCTCACTGAGACATCATGATATCACCACCAAATGAAGTTAAAATGTTTTTTGTGCAGTAACCTCCAACAATAATGTGTTGTTCACTTGCATCTCTTTCCAGAATCAATATACCAAATTGTGCACCAGTGAAATTGTGATGCCAATCCTTTAAAAACAGTTTTAATTTTCTAGCTTAAAGTCAGTGCAATTAGGTAAAATGCAAAAAATCATAACGCAACATCCATTTTTTGCATTCTAAATTGTCTGCTTTGAATAAGAGTAGTAAGTGCATGTTGATAATGAGCTGCAAATGAAGTGCTTGTTATATTGTCAAGGTGCTGAAAAATTGTTCTGTTGTGCCTATACCTGAAACAAGAGTTTAAGAGCATGTGCAAATGCAAAACTTAATGTGTTTGGGGTCCCTGTTGAAAGATTCGCTGGCTCCGAGGAATACCTGTGTTTTCCACGTTTTTCTAGGTGGGACAGCAGCTCTTCCTCGGTTTGACTGGCCAACTCTGCAATGGAGCTAGCAAGTGTGAGTATACACATCTGGTGGGTTCCCCTTAACTCCATCCTGCAGGGAGAAAAAATGCCAAGAATGGAAACTGGGGAATGAATCCCATAATTTCATCCTGTTTGCCATTTTAAAGGGCTCCAAAGTTCCATATATTAGCCACTATTCAACCATAATAGCCACATCACTCAAAGGAGAGTTTTTATAAATGGCTAACGATACATGGAGTCAAGAGAAGCAGGAATCTGAACAGTGACACAATGCTTCCATCAGACCAAGAAGCAACAAAAATAAAACAAGTATCACTGATTGCACTTTTCCCAGTAAAAAAACACTTCACATTCAGTTGGTTCAGTTTGTAATTCAACCAATGCTAATTCTGCTTTGACTTGCTCCATTGATCAGTTGTATCACCCTAGATAATATCTCAGTTGGTACAACTAATCAGTTTCATTTGACTAGACTTTGGTTCTTTGAAAGAAACATAAAGGGTAAACAAAACTTGGCTAAGTGATCACCCTAGTGGGAATAGCCCCAAGCAGAGAGTTTTTACCTCCGACTTGTAATATGTCCAATAATATAGGCTTTGCTTTGATTCAAACCAAAACATCAGTGTCGTAGAGTGCAAAATCTCATCCAAGCAGTTAAGCATTGGCATGAACTTATAATTCCCCAACTTATTGGAATGTTAGCAAAAGTCACTTCAGCTAATGATGAAGATGTGTAACAGAAAGAATAGAAAACCTAACTCCAAATCAAAATATAAAATTAAAATACATTGTGTTTTAAATTGATTGGCCCCTGAAATTGGGCACAGAGATTATAATGCACAATTAATCTGTGCCCGTGAAATACAATACAGGCAACATGCCAATATTATGCTGCTTGCTAATTATAATGATTCCGATATGTACTTCCTGCACTGTCAATTCTTTTAATTTGTTTATAGGGTATGGGTCTCACTGGCATTATTACCCAGCCCTCAGTGGCTTTGAGAAAGTTGTAGTGACCTACCTTCTTGATCCACTGCGATCAATTTGGTATAGGTACATCCACAGTGCTGTTAGGAAGGGAGTTCTACGATTTTGATTCCGCTACAGTAAAGAAATGACAGTATAGTTCCAAATCAGAATGATGAGTGTTTTGGAGGGAAAATACAGGTGGTTTTGTTCCCATGCATCTACTGCCCTTGTCCTTCTTGGTGGTAGTGACCATGGGTTTGAAAAGTGCTATCAAAGGAGAGGAAACAATTTCACAATGTCTACCATATTATACCTCAGAATCTTGTACAATTGTCTCCCTCTCCCCTAAATTCCAGTGAATATAGGCCAAATCTACTCTGCCTTTCACCATAGGGCAAGCCACCTTATCCCAGAGATCAATTTAGTAAACCTTTGCTGTACTTTGTCCAATTCAAGTACATTTTTTTTGTAAATCTGGAGACCAATACTGCATACTCCTGATCTGATCTCAACAAAACCATGTATAATTGTTGTAAGTCGATTTATTCTTATTTTCCAATTCCCTTACAATAAAGGGCAACACATCATTTGCCAACTAAATTGCTTTCTGCACACTCATGTTGACTTTCTGCTTTCCTTTTAGGAGCAATCATTGTCTCTTGGAACATAATACACAGATTTCACACCTTTTACCTTTTCACTACAGTTTCAATACAATTCGATAAAAATGTCTTACTTACAATATACCATCCAACATCTGACACTGAAAGAAGAGATTTTTTTGTATTTCAGAGTATGTCAATGAACAAATTCCTGAAGAAGGTGACTATATTTTCCATGTTTTCCCAGTTGGGGCAGCTACTGTCCCTCGTTTTGACTGTTCATCTCTGCAATTGAGCCAGCAAGCATGAGTATACTCATCTGGTGGGTTACCCACAATTTTATCCTGCAGACAGAAAATTGCTTAGAATGGAAACTGGGGAAGAAATCCCATAATTACATCCTGTTTGCCATTTTTAAAGGACTCCAAAGTTCAACACATTGGCCACCATTCAACCATGATAGCTACATCACTCAAATGATTGTATAACACTCATTCATGGTGTTCTTTCTTTCTTTCAGTAGAAGGTGGCAGACAACTGAAAGCAGAATGAGTGAGACCTTCTGCATGTTTTGAGCCCCATGAAGGAGCCTCTTATGTTTTGCTGAGAGTCCATTTCCCTCTCCACCATCTTCTAGTAACTTGTGCTACTTTGTCCAACTTGGTGAAAACTCAGGCCACAATGCAAAGACAGGAGAAATAGTTGGGAAAGATGTGAAAAGCCAGAATTCAGCTGTGTGTCCCTAAATTCAGTATTGGAAGAAGTATGATGATCTGACAAAAGTAGTCAAGATCAATGAATCCATCTTAAAATTCCATCTTCTACTGTCTGCATTATTAGACTTAGATGCTGCTCAATTCATTGCTCACCTGCAAACAATCTCTATCATCAGGCCCCATATCTAATATTCATAACTTCTAATTTTTACATACTTATCATTATTGCAATTTTCAAACACACACCTTACAGCTTTCACACATTGGCCAATACTTAAACATGGTAGCCACATCACCCAAATGATTGCACTAACTGATGGTGTTCTCCCTCTCTTGCAAAAGAAGGTGACAGACAACTGAAAGTAGTATGAGAGAGGCTTTCCTACATGTTTTAAGGCCCACAAAAGAGTCTTTTGCTGAGAACCCATCTTCCCCTCCTCCATCTTCTCGTTATTTGTCCTGCTGTGCATGACAATTGCTCATTATTTGAGTCAAGTTCAATATCAAGGTGAACCCAGTGTGACAACAAAGTTGGAACAACTCATTTATGCATAATTCTTTAAGTCACCAGACAAAAAAGCTTCAGTATCAGTCAGATCACTTCTATAGATCACAGAAACCTGTAACAAGTATTGTGAAGCAGCCAAAATGTGCAGAAAGGCCAGGAGAAATAATTCAGCAACCAAAGTCTAAGTAGTCAATGATATCTTGAAATAGTACAGGGGGCACTGGTTTATGCCATTAAACATATTCAGTCAGGCTCAGTGATATTAAACCAATGGTTGACATCATGTCCTAGTCATTCAATGTACTTCCAGTAGACACTGGTGTGTCTACAATAATCCTCTTATGAACTGCTAATATGGTCTCTGGCGTATTTCAAAAACTCAAGAGTCTATCCATGCCACAGATGCCAATTTGGATACTCATGGTTGCTCCTGAGCCAACTTTGCCTTTGTCATCTGATTACTGCCATCAAACCTGTGGAATGAATAAAACGTGTCATTCTGAGGCAGGTTCCAAGGCTGAATACAAGATGTATCCAACACCAACTCAACTATTAGTAAAACCCCATGCAGACACAAGGAGAATGTGCAAAGTCTACACAGACAGTTGCCCAAGGCTGGAATCGAACCCAGGTGTCTGGTACTGTGAGGCAGCAGTGCTAACCACTAAACCACCATGCCAACACAATGCACACTGTTATTATCTACTTCCATTTCTCATTCCCAGCTCATTGAATCAGGGAATTCTGCAACACACAAATAACTCAATTGGTCTATTGGGCTTGCACTGCCTTCATCAGAGGAAATTATGCTATCATCAGGAAGTGAGTAGTTTTAAAAAGAACTTAATAATAGATGTGTCAATAACTTGCCAATAATCACAATATCTGCTCACTAGCATAAAATCACAGGAATGTAAAGTTTAATTCCGAGCTTGACATCCTTACCAATTTTTTCGTAAGCCACCCTTATCTGCTTTATTGACAAGGATGCGTAGCTCCTTTTGTACATCTACACTTTACAACCTCTCACCATTTAAGAAATGTTTTGCTCCTCTTTTATCCATAAAAGTGGAATCCTTCACATTTTCAAACATGGCACTCTATCTGCCATATTCCTGATTACTCACTAGCCTGTCTAAATCTTCATAAAGGAGGAGAAAGTGAGGATTGCAGATGCTGGAGATCAGAGCTGAAAATGTGTTGCTGGAAAAGCGCAGCAGGTCAGGCAGCATCCAAGGAACGGGAGAATCGACGTTTCGGGCATAAGCCCGAAAGAAGGGCTGAAGAAGGGCTTATGCCCGAAACGTCAATTCTCCTGTTCCATGCATGCTGCCTGACCTAAACCTTCATAAAGCCACATTTAATTTTCCTCACAGCGCATGTAGTATTTGGAAACTTGGAAATATTACATTTGGTCCTCCACATCTAACTTATTGACATGTAATGTGAATAGCTGCAGTCAATTATTGATCATTGTGATGTCCAATTAACCAGAATTTGCCAACATGAGAATGGTCAATTTTTGGTTGTGCTGCTTTCTATCTCTTAGCCAATCCTTGTTTTATGCCAGTACATTAACTTCCTCTCCTATGTACTTTCATTTTGCTCAACAATTGCTTGTGAAGGACCTTATCAAAAACCTTCTGAAAATCCAAATAAACAACATCCATCAGCTCCTCTTTTATGAATTTTCATAATATTTTCAAAAAACTTCAAGTGTTTGTAAATGTGATTTTCCATTTGAAAATCTATTCTATCTCCAATCAGTTAACTATTTTCCAAGTATCCAGTTATCAGATCCTTTACAGTAGGTGCTAGTACATTTTCTAGTAATGCTAACAGGTTTGTAGTTCCTGTTTCTTTCACGCTTCCTTTTCAAATAGTGAGGTGCCGTTTGTTAGATTTTAATTTATAGAATTATTCCAGAATCTATAGATTATTTAGAAGCTGATACTAATGCATTGATTATAGCCATCACCTCCAAGACTCTGAAATATAGAATATCAGGTCCCAGTGACTCATCAACTGTCAATCCCATTAATTTTGCCAATAGAATCTTCTTACCAATACTAATACTAATTTCCTTCAATTCCTAATTTTCCAAGGTCCTTCTGCACATTGCTCTATGTTGTTCTTCAATTAAAAACCACTTGTACAGGTTGGGGGAGAGTCTTTTCCAGAGGCAGGCACAGCAGAGGCTCCAGAAGCACACAATACATACAGTAGCTAAAACCACAGTGCACACTGGCACAAAACATGGCTTTGTGCATGGGAAATCATGTCTCACAAACTTGGTTGAGTTTTTTGAAGAAGTAACAAAGAAGATTGATGAGGGCAGAGCAGTAGATGTGATCTATATGGACTTCAGTAAGGCGTTTGACAAGATTCCCCATGGGAGACTGATTAGCAATGTTAGATCTCATGGAATACAGGGAGAACTATTTGAATACAGAACTGGCTCAAAGTTAGAAGACAGAGGGAGGTGGTTGAGGGTTGTTTTTTCAGACTGGAGGCCTGTGACCAGTGGAGTGCCACAAGGATCGGTGCTGGATCCTCTATGTTTTGTCATATACATAAATGATTTGGATGCGAGCATAAGAGGACACCAGAACTGGAGGTGTAGTGGACAGCGAAGAGAGTTACCTCAGATTACAATAGGATCTGGACCAGATGGGCCAATGGGCTGAGAAATGGCAGATGGAGTTTAATTCAGATAAATGTGAGGTGCTGCATTTTGGAAAAGCAAATCTTAGCAGGACTTATACACTTCATGGTAAGGTTCTAAGGAGTGTTGCTGAACAAAGAGACCTTGGAGTGCAGGTTCATAACTCCTTGAAAGTGGAGTCGCAGGTAGATAGGATAGCGAAGAAGTTTGGTATGCTTTCCTTTATTGGTCAGAGTATTGAGTACAGGAGTTGGGAGGTCATGTTGCGGCTGTACAGGACATTGGTTTGGCCACTGTTGGAATATTGCATGCAATTCTGGTCTCCTTCCTATCAGAAAGATGTTGTGAAACTTGAAAGGATTCAGAAAAGATTTACAAGGATGTTGCCAGGGTTGGAGGATTTGAGCTATAGGGAGAGGCTGAACAGGCTGGGGCTGTTTTCCCGGGAGCATCGGAGGCTGAGGGGTGACCTTATAGAGGTTTACAAAATTATGAGGGGCATGGATAGGATAAATAGACAAAGTCTTTTCCCTGGGGTCGTGGAATCCAGAACTAGAGGGCATAGGTTTAGGGTGAGAGGGGAAAGATATAAAAGAGACCTCAGGGGCAACTTTTTCACACAGAGGGTGGTACGCATATGGAATGAGCTGCCAGAGGATGTGGTGGAGGCTGGTACAATTGCAACATTTAAGAGGCATTTGGATGGGTATATGAATAGGAATGGTTTGGAGGGATATGGGCCAGGTGCTGGCAGGTGGGACTAGACTGTGTTGGGATATCTGGTCAGCATGGACAGGTTGGACCGAAGGGTCTGTTTCCATGCTGTACATCTCTATGACTGTCTGACTCTAATATCAGGTAAAATGCAGGTGTTGCACCGATCGAGTAATTTCGGAGAAAACTTAGGATGTTCCAGAGAGATGGTAGCTTGCATATGTCAGCAGCTCAATGAAGAGCTGCATTCTAAGGACTATACGGAATCCAATGCACATGGCATAAAAATGTGGCCTCTTTCATAGTGACCTCTTCCAGGGTTCTACTGAGGACTTGTGCAAGATTTCCCAGTCACCTGTATAACAAGTGCATCTGAGAATTGTGACATGTTCTCTTCAGAAGATCCTGTGACTTTGTAACATTTTGTGGACCCCAAGTGCCAGGCAGCCACTGCGTTGGGGATTGCTGCAATTACAGTACTCCCACAATTGGCTACACACTCTTGGCCCTGACAGCTCCCTGGCAGTAGCCATTTGCATTTATTAACAGGAAAGATTTTCATTTTATGAATGAGCAGCTGATAGGTGATTACAAAAAACAGATAATTTGGGTTTATGATTTGATTTCCTTGATGTGACCTCATGTTTTTCTAAATTCTGGTGAATACAGGTATGGCATACTCGATCTCTCCTCATTGAACCATCCAGGCATAGCTGCAAGTAGGATGGCTTAACATGGGTTAAACATCCTTCCTTCAATCAGGAGGCCACCATTGTGCACAATGCTCAAAGGCACTGAACACTGAACACATTGTACATCTGCAGCAATACATCTTTCATTATACATTCAATTCCTCTTGAAGTAAGGGTGATTATTTTCCTGAGTCATTGCTGCACCTGAACGTTGGCTCATTCTGACTTTTGACCAAGGTCATCCAGACCCTGACACTCAACAACACTTCATAATCTGTGATCATTATAAAGTACTCCACATTTCTGAAGGTCCTAGAAAAAATGGAAACCTTCAAATCTTTCATTATTGTATCCCCTTTGACTGTTCTCACACGCTTGTTTTGCCTATCTACTTGCCTTTGAGGCCTCCTTGCTTTACCAACATGATTCACTGCAGAACAGCACCAAGGCGTATAATGAAACAGCTGCAGATGCAGCTCAGACAATATTCATGGAAGGATCAATGTATGGGGAATAGAAACTGCTGGATTCAGTGTGATATTTCAGAGATACAACTTTGCAACTGATAGGCAAGGATCATTACTATACATGAAAGGAAGCATACAGATGACTCAACTTATGTTGAAAGGCATTAAGTGGTGTTTCTATTGATGTGCATCATTTGTGACTAGAGGGAGGTTAAATTCAGTACCAGGTCACAAGCGAAAAAGATGGCTAGAGGTGGGGGGTATTCACAGGGTTTGGTTCACATGTTCAGGGAGGTGGTCAACTTCACTGACAGGGCAATCGTCTCAGTAAGATATACTTCCAGATGCAGGTTCCTTGATCAGAACTAAATGCTCGGATCAGGACTGAGTGCCTTGGGATGGGGAACCACCCTGTCCCCCTTCAACCTGTAAATAGATCCAACAATTTGCTTTTCAGATTTCCTGTATACTTGTAGGTATACCAGTATATTGTGATCTCTTACAAGTCACAATCCATGAAATCAAACATCACAGTCACAGAAGAAATTGCAGCAGATTATTGAATAAATCAATACAGAGCTGAATATGAAAGAAGAATAGGATATTTCACTTACTTCTAAATTTGTAGAGCTAAATTGAAGCTCGCTTCTCTTCTAAGACAAGGAAAGTGAAAGTTCAAGAGGAAAGACTGAACAACCGCCTGAGGATAAATCCAAATTTGAGAGTACCACCTCTGAAATAATGCAGTATTTATGAGATAACTCTGCTCAACTAACAAGGCTGAAATGAAGAGCTGATAGAGAAAGAAAGGAAGTAGGATATATGACAGGCTGTGTACTAAGATATTTAAAAGGTTGCCAGCTTACAGGAGGATCTGGAGCAACCTGTATATAAAACAGGCCAGACTCAGCAAGAGCAGCTACAGAAACATCAGCTTGATCTCAAAGTAAAAAGAAGTAGAGCTGCACGGTACGCATTGCAAGGAGATGCAAATCACCCACAAAATATTCCTTTTAGAAATAAATGCAAACCATGATGTTCTCGTGAAAGAACGTAAGCAGGACATGGAGGAAACCAAACAATTACTGAAGCAGCAAGTATATGAGGATTTGACTTCCAAGAATGCAAAAAGAAAAAAAATGCTGAAAAGGCTGAAAAATTATTAGAGTAAGTAATGAAGAAGAAAATGTACTTGACCAAAATAACACAAAAGCTTTGGTAGAATTGGAATAGCCAAAGTATAAAAGCAATAGATTTAAAATGAACTGTAAGTTATTAAGAAACTAAACAGTAAATGTCAAGCAGATTTGAACCATTCAAAACAGCATAAGTAACAAGATCAGTCGGGGCTAATCTAAAGAAAAACCTGGCTATAATACATCAAGATAAACAAATTGTGGGACAGTTCCTGCTATCCATTAAACAAACACTTGATATCACAAACAGGAATGTCATACAATATCACTGATGCCTGCAGAAATCAAAATCACCAATATGACATTTGAATGTATTACCAAATTATAAAGACTCATAGGCTCATCTGTTATTGTCAATAGTTAACTTCTTTGGAAGAGTGGTTTATATGTATTTTCCCTTTAAGAGAATTCACCTTTAAGGGTGCCATGTGTGATATGTATACAATGTTGCAACTCTGACTGCAGTCAGTCTGCTGTTGCCCTGCAAGCTACTCAAACAAAAATCAATTGGTTTGCTGTAATATCTGGCTTTATAACTTACCATGGGTTTTACTGATTTAAATAAATTAACCTATCCAGTTAATCAATCCCTGATGAATGAATGATCATTAAACCATTAATATTAACAGGACAACACCGTACCAGAAATGGCTCATGTCTGTGAATTTACATAGCTCATCAGTCACTTCTAGTTCTTTGAGGATCCCAATTTTAAAAATGTCTACCAGCAAAGCTTTAGTTCTAAAAAGGATCATTATTATACAGATAATACTTAAAGTTACTAGTTAATAAAGTACTACAGTTATTAATTAGAACATAAATGCAAAGATTGAAATTAGGTAAGATAAAAGTCCATATTATTAGTGGGTTTTGTAGCTCAGGTTGAGGTTCTGGATGTAGGTTTGCTTGCTGAGCTGGAAGGTTCATTTTCAGACGTTTCATCACCATACTAGGTAACATCTTGAGTGAGCCTCTGGACGAAGCACTGCTAATGTTTCCTGCTTTCTATTTATATCTTTGGGTTTCTTTGCATTGATGATGTCATTTGCTGTGGTGATGTCATTTCCTGTTCTTTTTCTCAGTGGGTGGTAATCGGGGTCCAAGTCTTGCACAGTATTTTGTAAATGACATTAGTTTTGCTTGTTGTCTGTATAGGGTCTTTCAAGTTCACCAGCTGTTGTTTTACTGTGGGTTTGGACACATTTTGTCTGCTTGTTTGGGTTTGTAGCTCTGGTTGGCTTTACAATGGATTGGCATTAAGCTGAAGCCAGCATAAAGATCCAATAATAGCAGCTCAGCTCAATCTAACAATCGTCCAGTGTTCAATCCCAAGTCAGCGGTGATCTAGAAATCCTCTGAACATTCACAACTCGGAGCTTACACTTGATCTTAGCTAAAAACTGAAATGTGATGTGATGCAGTGGTAACATGTCAACCTATCTAGCTTTCTGGCTAAACGGAATCAAGAGTCAATCATGTGACTCTTAGAAGCTATCTTTGAATTTGTTGAGCTCATTTTTAATAAATAATTTTTTGTACAATATTTTATATTATAATTACACAACCATGACACATTTAAGAGGTACAGGCTTTTTAAACAGAGAAAAGTAGCTTCAATTTAAGCTAGATTTGCACAGTCTTCCTCCCCACACCCCCATGAAGCATGCAACAATTCAGCAGCATTCTTGTCACTGGGCTCATGCAGTTGTCCTCTAAATTAATAGATAGCATAACGTTTGCTAGCTATCTGCAGCAGAAGAAATAGACAAAGGTTGATTGTGCATTACAAGCCTCAGGTGATCTTGGGCCTGAAACGGCAGCAGGAATACCAATGCTGACCAAGTGCTTCCTCTAAGTGAGAGTGACATTTTAGTTCAGGGGACTGACTGGGCACAGCCAGCATACTCTGCACAAGTAAATAAAGGATGACTTGGTGACAAGATATCGGCCGCTGTGCAGTCATTTCAGTGGTGATGGAGTAAACAGCACATGCCTGAAGAACATTCAATTACAACAGTCATCTTAGAATTGGGGATAAACTATTTGGGAAGCTTGACCCGTTTGATCCTACTGTTGAAGACTGGGCCCAGGATGTGGAAAGAATGCAATATTGTTTCCAGGCAAATGACATTGGGGTAGATGAAAAGCAACGAGTAATCTTTCTGACTGCTTGTGGACCGACAACAGTTTGGGTTATAAGGGACTTAACTTTCCCAGAGGCACCATACACTAAAACCTTAATAGAGTTGATGGAGTTGGTTAAGGAATTATTATGACTCCAAACTTCCTCTAATTCTGAGATGCTATCGGTTTTATTTGGCTGTTAGAGAATCGAGGAATCCATATCTGGATTTTTGAAAAGTTTGAGATGACTGCCAGAGGCATGTAAGTTTGGGGCCAATCTGAATGAGATGTTTAGTATGTGGGATTAATGATGTAACCATGCAGAAGCGCCTACTAGCTGAAGTCCAACTGGACTTCAAACAGGCACTACAACTGGGTATGTCATTAGAAAATGTGACAATTGGAGCATGGGAGCTACACAGCATCCCAATGGAAATGGACTATCTCGCTTGTCCGACTGAGCTTGTGGAACACCAGTTCAGTGTATGCAATTGCAGAGCCTCATTCAGGGCATATCCTGAGCAAAGAAACCCAAGGTCAGCCCACAGCAGAACCCCACAAAAAGCTGAGCCTTAGCCAAGTGGCTAAAACATTCTTCAGGCTCTGGGCCAGCAAGCCATTGTAGTTGGTGCTGGTATGCAGACTTCACACAGCAAAGGGGTCCTACAAGGCTTGACTTGAGTAAGAAAACTCGTAGACTGGCACTCAGGAGAGTGCACACCCTACATGTGTGATGGAACAATTAAATTGCTTAGTGACATCCAAATCAGAACTGATTAAAATTAATGTTTGGTTAAATAGTCACCCAGTTGCCATGGAGGTCGATACCAGTGCAGCTGCATCTGTAGTTGGAGAATCTGTCTTTAACAAGATTCTCTCTGGACTCCAACCTTTAAGTTTGCACAAGACCTCAGCCAGACTGAGAACATACATGGGAACCGTTGCAGATTAAGGGTATGACATCTATGAGAAGCAGTTGGTGCTGTTACCACTGATGGATGAGAAAACGCTTGGGCTCAAGCCTATTGGGGAAGAATTGATTGAAAAAGATTCATCTGGATTGGCTTAACATTTTTTGATTAGAAAATGGCTGCCTAAGTGAAATTCTAGTGAAATACCCAGGAGTATTTCAGGAAGAGCTTGGGACTATCAAAGGCGCCAAAGCCACTTTATATGTTTACCAGGAAACAATTCCAAAATTTTGCAAGGCCCACTCAGTGCTATTTGCCTTGTGGGCAAATGTAGAGGCAGAAATCAGGAGGCTGGAGAACGAAGGAATCATCATATCAATGCAATTTGCAAAATGGGCGGCATTGTTTGTACTGATTGTGAAGCTGGTGGTTCAGTTTGTCTTTGTGGGAATTTTAAGCAAACAGTAAACCGTTTCTCACAGCTGGATAAATATCTGATCCTTCGCATAGAGTACTTTACAAAGCTGAACGTGAGCTATGCCTACCTGCAACTGCGACTGCATGAGGAGTCCCAGAATTATGCTATAATTTATATCCACCGGGGTTCATACATATATACAAGATTGCCATTTGGGGCATCATCATCCTGCTGTCTTTTCCAGCAGACCATGGAGAACATTTTACAAGGGCTACCCCAGGTTGCCATTTATCTGGATGATGTGTTAATAAATGGGATGACCAATTAAGAGCACTTGGAGAACTTGGACATAGTGCTCCAACATTTCTGGGCAAATGCCTTAGAAGGGAAAAATGTATCTTTCAGGCAAGTTCTGGATTAGTGGTGCTGGAAGAGCACAGCAGTTCAGGCAGCATCCAAGGAGCTTCGAAATCGACGTTTCGGGCAAAAGCCCTTCATGCTTTATTCCTGATGAAGGGCTTTTGCCCGAAACGTCGATTTCGAAGCTCCTTGGATGCTGCCTGAACTGCTGTGCTCTTCCAGCACCACTAATCCAGAATCTGGTTTCCAGAATCTGCAGTCATTGTTTTTACCTCTTTCAGGCAAGTGACTACCTGGGTCACAGACTTGAAAGAACCGAGTTACACCCATTGGAAGATAAAGTGAGGGAGATCAAATGAGCCCCAGCTCCCACGTCTGTACTGGAGATTGAGTTAGTGAATTATTATGAAAAATTCATACTTAACCTGGTACCCTTGCACCTGCCATTGAAAAAATGTCAGCCTTGGAAATAATCATGGAACCAAGAAATAGCCTTTAAAGAAGTGTCAAAAAAAAACTTTCGTCATCTAAAGTATTGGCCTACTATGATCTGAAGTGAGAGGTAGTGCTAATATGTGATTCCTCCCTACAGTATTGAGGTAGTGCTGGGTCACCAGTGGTCCAATGGAAAGAAACGCTAAATAGCGTATGTTTCCCAGACTTTGGCTGATACTAAACTCAAATATGCCCAGATAGAGAAGGAAGGTTTAGCAGTCATCTTTGGTGTGAGGCAATTGGTGTGGTCTCTGTGTAGTTATTTTAGGGCCTTAGCAAATCGTTCGCTGTCCACCTTGAATAACAAAGAAGGCCAATGGACTTTCAGTCTTTTCATGATCACATAAATTCGTATAGAATTTAGAACATAGAAGAGGTCAGATATTCTAACTGATCCTTGGTTGTTTACAGCTAAGTCAACAATATAGGAGATTTTAACAGACATAGCAGGCACTCATATTTTTGATAAGGCAGTTAGGTCGCCTGCTGCTGTACAAAAACATTTTCTATTAATCAGGGAAAAATATCAACAAGTACAGTTGCAAAATGCCACACAGTCCCTGAAACTGAAAAGAATGCATCTGTCCATACAACCCTGTCACAGTAGGCGCTGCAACACGTGTCAGAGTGTGGACATAGATACCACCATTATGCATGGGGACACCTCCCACCTTGTACATGGCAGGTACTCATATGACTCAGCCAACGTTGTCTATCTTATACGTTGTAGGCAAGGATGCCCGGAGGCATGGTACATTGGGGAAACAGAGCAAAGGCTACGACAACCGATGAATGGGCACTGCACAACAATCAACAGACAGGAGGGTTCCCTCCCAGTTGGGGAACACTTCAGTGGTCCAGGACATTCTGCTTCGGACCTTCGGGTGACCATCCTCTAAGGTGGATTTCGGGACAGGCAGCAGAGAAAAGTGGCTGAGCAGAGGCTGATAGCTAAGTTCGGTACCCATAGGGAGGGCCTCAACCGGGACCTTGAGTTCATGTCACGTTACAGGTGACCACCATTGCACTATACACAGACAGATACTCCTACACACACACACACACTCTCACACACACACAGGCACTCCTATACACACATATACACGGACACACATACACACAGACGTGCACACACAGACACCCACACACACCCTTACAGACACACACACTCCCACACTCACACATGCACCCCCTCACAGACTTAAGACACTCTGCACTCACTACACACACACATACACTTTCTCACATTCACAATCCCCAACCCAGACTGGCACACACACACAGACAGACAAAGACCCACATGCACACATATATTTTGTGGGATGAATTTGTACTTGCAAGGTTACATTGTACTTTGCTCAAAAACTGCATGCATTCATGTAGAGCTCTGAGCTCAAATACTGCATGAATTTATGTACAACTCTGTTATCTCACTTTTTAGATTAGAATCAATCTAAACATCATGGCATAGACAGAGAACACAGGGGGCCAACACCTTCAATATATTGTCTAGCTATCGCCATTGTTAACAGCTAACCCGAGAATGCAACTTTTTTAAAAAAAGGTTTTGTGATTTACACATGAAAGAAGTGAAACTATCACTGTATTCTAACAGATGAAAGGCTTAACAGACAATCAATTTTTCAATGTATAATTTCAGTTACATCACATTGTAAATTTTTGCTATAAATTCTGTGTGTTAGGATTGAGCCCTCCACTATCACCTGATGAAGGAGTGTCGCTCCGAAAGCTAGTGTGCTTCCAATTAAACCTGTTCGACTATAACCTGGTTTGTGTGATTTTTAACTTTGTACACCCCAGTCCGACACTGGCATCTCCAAATCATGTATAAACTACATCTTGTTAAAGTCAACAGCCTCTTCTTATTAAATCTCACCAGTGATTTTCCTCTACCATTGTATATTAAATAGACCCCTTGACCAGTTAAGGAAAGAGGATGGTGGCAGCAGACTACCTCAATCACAAACTGGTGGTAGCTGGCATCACAACACAAACCACTTGAAACAGAGTTACACCAGAGGTTACATCAAGTAAAAGTAGACATCTACCAAAATTATTTCTGTACAATTTTCCACCAATACTCTGTCCTTCATTGAATCTCTGAGTTCAATAGTTCGATAGTTGGCACCAATATGGCTGTCCATAATTAAACCATTCTGTAAAGACAATTTACTACATCAAGGAGAAACAAAAAACTTTAAAATGCATGCTGTTTAGGCTGTCAATTTTGTGCCAACTTTTTATGGGAGCTATTTATGTAGTCCTATTGCAATGTATTTCTTCCATAATCTTTTAAATTTTAATTTTAAAATATTGATCTAATTATCTAATGAATGCTATTGTGCATTTTGTATCCATTCCTGTTCTTTAGGATACACTCTGATTCTTAACAGCTTGTTCTGTAAAACAAATCCTTGAAATGAGATCAGACATTTTTTACACAGGTTTATGTGATCCGAAATGTTCTAGCTGAAAAAGTTATGGAAACTGATTTAATTTGTAACTTTAAAGGCAGTTGGAGAGGTGTCTCCGTATGAGGAACTATAGGTTACAAGTAGAACGTGGAAATGTGCAACCAAGCCCTTTTGCTGTTTCAAAGACCTAGCACAGACACAACAGACTAGGTGGTCTCTTTCTGTGTTGTACGTTTCTATATTCTGTATTTTTGAGAGTGGTTTGGAGAGAGGCAAATGAAATTTAAATTCTTGCAGAGAGTGATCCATATTTTATCAGAATGCAACAATAAAGAATGTGAGACATGTCCAAAATAGGTTAGAACAGTGGATCTATCACAGTATCTTCATCAAAGTAGGTAAGAGTGAAGATGAAACATGAGACATATCTGAAAGTATCTTATTATAGGTTGCAAGAAAAACAGGTTAGTGAATGGGTAGGGATCGATACTTCCTAGTTTATTTTTATTACGTAGGCTGCGAGTGAACTGTACCCCCACATGGGAAAAGATTCCACAGGAAGGTTATAAAAAGTCATTTGTAAAAATTAATGGTAAAAATATGCATGTGAAAAAACAGACACTGATTTTTTTTTGTTAAATACTAATGATGTATTCTCTAAAGTTTACAGATGAAGCCAAAACCAGGATCTCGGGTGGAACTGGGGGAGGGGGAATCTCCTGCTGGGCTGAAATTGATCTCATTATAATGGGACAACCCAGGACCTTGGCAATAATTTTTAAAGTTTTCTATGTTCAAAGTTTATTTGTAGAACTCATCCAGCTGTACAAATAGAAACATCTGACATGTACAAAATAAGACCTTCACTGTCAGAGGGAAAAGATGGTAAATCTAAACAATGAATAATGGGCCCATTCATGCATAACACACTCTGGGAGGCTTCATGCAAATTCCCAGTATATAGAGGTCCTGATGTGAAGCAAAGTATGCAAAATCTGAATTCTTGTAGTGTAGGTCCTCATATTAAAAATACACTCTTTAATGGTGTAGAATGTGCTTAGGATCCCTGATGATGCAATGATTAATGTGGAAGCTATGATTTCTGTCAACCCACAGATGCTCAGGCAGAGACTAAGACCTTCGAGAGAAAGTGAGGGCTGCAGATGCTGGAGATCAGAGCTGAAAATGTGTTGCTGGAAAAGCGCAGCAGGTCAGGCAGCATCCAAGGAACAGGAGAATCGACGTTTCGGGCATAAGCCCTTCTTCAGGAAAGAAGGGCTTATGCCCGAAACGTCGATTCTCCTGTTCCTTGGATGCTGCCTGACCTGCTGCGCTTTTCCAGCAACACATTTTCAGAGACTAAGACCTTCCTAGAATTGTTGGTAGACAATGGACTTTACTTAATACCTCAAAAAAGGTTGGGCTAGGGAGTAAGGGGCACCAGTCATCCTACCCACCATGCCACACTGTCATCCTACCCAGCTAGTACCCTATATATTTACTTGCTTACCTCAGTCACTCGCTCACTAATGCAGTAAAGGCTATTTAAATGTTCCAAAGCTTTTCAGTATGTGTAAGGGAATGGATGAAGATTTACCAAAAAAAAGCAGCAAATACCATAAAAAGAGATCATGACTTGGATTTTTATATGGATGCTCCACATTTCTGGAGAGATTGGTTCAGAAATATTGGTAATAAATCCGGAGATCCACTATAATGCAAAAAAAAAGAGTAGCAATTTGACAGTGATTGTCAATACTTCCAAGATTTAGCACTAAATTCTCACTCCATAGTTCTGGCCTCCCTTGTTAAATACGCTAATAGTTCTGAAAAAGGTTCATGTTTTGAGCTATTCTGAGCTCTGCCCAGTATTAATGTCATGCTGTCTCTGGATGGAGAATCAGTTGAAGACATCTGGTCTTCTCTAGCAGTAAAAGCAAAGCACTGTAGATGTTGAAATCTGAAACCAACACAGAAAATGCTGGAGATATTCAGCATGCCTGGCACTATATGTGGAGAGAGAAACAGATGACTCTTAGAATCTGTACAGTGCAGAAAGAGGCCACTTGACACATCGCATCTGCACTGACACTCCGAAGAACATCCACCCACATCCCAGTCCCTTATCCTATCCCCCTAATCCTGCAATTACCATGGCTAATCCACTTAGCCTGCACATCCCTACGTACTATGGACAAGTTGGCATGGCTTTGGACTGTGGGAGGAAACTGGAGCACCAGGTGGAAACCTATGGGAAGAACATGCACACTGCCTGCAGATGGGTTCAGGTATATAATTCTTTGAAATTTCTGTCACATATAGACAGGATGGATAAAAAGGCATTTAGCATGCTTGCCTTTATTGCTCAGTCCTTTGTGTATTGGAATTGGGAAATCATGTTAAGATTGTGCGTGACATTGGTGAGGCCTCTTTTGGAGTATTGTGTCTATTCTGGGCACCCTGCTTTGGAAAGGATATTCTTAAGCTAGAAAGGGTTTAGAAGAGATTTACCTGGATGTTGCAGGATACAGAAGATTTGAATTATAAAGAAAAGCTGAATGGCTTGGTACTTTTTACACTGGAGCATAGGAGGTTGATAGGTGACTTTATAGAATCAAGGGAGGTTCAGAGAGGGCTAATGGTAGGTGTCTTTTCCCCAGGAGGAAGATTTCAAGAATAAGGGGCATATTTTTAAGGTGAAAGGAGAGAGATTTAAAAAAGACATGAGGGACTTTTTTTTTAACACAGAGGATGGTTTGCATATGGAATGAACTTCCTGAGGAAGTGGTGTATGCAAGCACAGTTCCAATGTTTAAAAGACACTCAGATGACGAGGAGGGATATGGGCCAGGAGCAGGCAGGCGAATCTAATTTAGTTTGGGATTATGTTTCGGCATGGACTGGTTGGACTGAAGTATCTGTTTCCATGATCTATGACTCTATGACTGTATGACAGTCACCCAAGGCTGGAATCTTCAAAACTTCAGAAATTTGGAAGACATCGTGCAAATTCCCAATAGTTCCTCATGTGAACCAAAGTCTTCTCTACCTCTTTTTAGTAACAGTTAACATACCTAAAACTAAATACTGATGTAAAGTGCCACTTGAGTTGTCATCCAGGCATCAGATTATATCATAAAATCCTCCACATGTTTTCATAGCTTCTCCACATCAATCAGTTTGTTACTACACAGGAATGGTTGAGGCAAAGAGCATAGACACACTTAAGTTTGTAAGAAATTAAAGAATAAATTAGGGAAAAAAAAAGGATGAATTAGTGGGTTTAGAAGATAGAATCATGTAGGAGGAGCCAGGTTGTGTGCATCATAGACGCCAACACTGACCTATGTGTTGAATGATCCGTTTCTCTGCCTTAAAATTCAATGTTATTTTTGAATAAGATTTAAAGTGTAGGTTTAGGCATTCATTAGTGCTAGTAGTTTATTGCTGAATTGCTTGACATATATACAGCATACTTGAGCAATGAAATGCATTACAGATGGTTTTAATGCTGAATTTTATGTCAAATCTGCAGTAGCTTCATAATGATGTGGTTTGGTTTGAACTGTAGAGTGTGTCAGATCCCTGGGGTATTCTGGTGATATAAAAGTCTCATTCACACTCAAAATTCTGAAGTAACGTTGTAAATTATGGAGTGGCACAGTGGCTCAGTAGTTAGCATTGCTGCCTCACTGCACCAGGGACCCGGGTTCCATTCCTGCATTGGTGACTGTCCGTATGGAGTTTGCACATTCTCCCCATGTCTGCATGGGTTTCCTCCGGGTGCTCCGTTTTCCCTCACAATCCAAAGATGTACTGGTCAGGTGAATTAGCCATGCTAAGTTGTCCATAGCGTTGGGTGCGTTAGTTAGGGGTAAACATAGGGTAGGGGAATGGGTCCGGGTGGATTACTCTTCGGATGGTTGGTGTGGACTTGTTGGGCCGAAGGGCCTGCTTCCATACTGTAGGTAATCTAAATGATGCAGAGATGAATCATAGATGCAGCAGAACAGTGGCCCTTCAGTGCTATTATTAATTTGAAAGCATTAGTATGCAATTAGGAAAATTTACATTAATACAAGTTGAAGTGTCTCTAAATACTTCACATAATTAATATTAGGAGCATAGTGATTTTTATTGTGTTGGTAAACACAGAACTCATTTCTCGTCAGTAACAATTCATGAATAGCCATGTTATGAAGAACAAGTGTTTTCATATGTTGTAGTTTGAAAAAGGAATGTTGACTACAAGTAAGGATTCTATGCTCACCTTTGAATCTTTACATCCATCTGAAGAGAGGGAAGCTGAGTTTATGAAAGACTCAGAGGGTGTTACTTCAGATAATAGTGTACTGTACTAAATTTTATATTGTTGGATAGGATGCAAAGTTGTTTCGCTTAAGGGAAGTGATCATAGCATCAGATGGTTGTAGAATGCTAGGAACATTTTCCCCATTGGTCAAGAGTGACAACAATTTATGAGGAATCAATACCTGTGAGTCAACATTAGAAATCAATACAAAGAGTTCCTCCTTGCTACTATTGGATTGTCCATCTTCTACTATTCTCTTCCCTGTTGTGCTGAATTATGCAAAGACAAAGTTTAGTTTTAGTTTCAAAGGCTAAGCATCCTCACTTGGAGCACACCACCTTTACATTGTCAGGAAAAACGAAGCATATGTTTTCCACCTACCACTGACCTCATCTTGAAAAAGGACTTAATCTGATGTGAAAACCAAAAGAACTACAGATGCTAGAAATCAGAAGCACAAACAAAAATAGCTGGCAAACCTCAGTCGGTCTGGCAGCATCTGTGGAGAGAAAACAGAGTCAATGTTTTAAGTTGAGTGACCCTTCTTCAGAACTTAATCCGATGTAGTTCTCAATCAATAATTACTGATGGAATGCAAGAGAATGATAAATAGGCTCCTATCAGCTGCCAGAAGAGTCCATCCACCTACCACATTTCCCATTCATATAGGTTCAATTAAATGCTGAATGGCTTCATTCTTTTTTAGATTAGATTAGATTACTTACAGTGTGGAAACAGGCCCTTCGGCCCAACAAGTCCACACCGACCCGCCGAAGCATAACCCACCCATACCCCTACATTTACCCCTTTACCTAACACTACGGGCAATTTAGCATGGCCAATTCACCTGACTTGCACATCTTTGGACTGTGGGAGGAAACCGGAGCCCCCGGAGGAAACCCACGCAGACACGGGGAGAACGTGCAAACTCCACACAGTCAGTCGCCTGAGTCGGGAATTGAACCCGGATCTCTGGCGCTGCGAGGCAGCAGTGCTAACCACTGTGCCACCGTGCCGCCCACTAATAGGCTGGGCTGTTTTCCCTGGAGCATTGGAGGCTGGGGGGTGACCTAATAGAGGTTCATTCTGTTCTGTAAGATTCAATGAACATGTAGTTCAGATATATGATACCACTGGAGATGATGCTATGTAAGTTAAATGGCACTGTGTTGATAGTCACTTCTAATGCAGCCCACCTGAGGTACCATGTTAGGAACAGCACTTGTGTGGACATACTGTGAAGGAAGCAGCTGAGATTGTACTGACATGACTTTGCACATTGATGTGATGTGGGAATGGAAGATCATCAGAAGGGGAAATGATGCTAAGAAGCCTGACTCAGGCTAAAAATGACTCAGATCTCAGCAGTCCAGAATTCAAATGGGAAATTATATAAATGCTTAGAGGTCCAGTTAAAGCAAGTAAAAACAGATTCCCAAGAATGCACTTCAGATGGTGTTTGCAACTGACATATAGATAAGAATGTTTAGTGGGGATAAATAAGGTCACTATGATTGCAAATCATCAGGAGAACGATCAATCATAACTTCTGATGTGCCAACTATGAAAACTTTGATTTGTTTCCTTCCAAACATTCACCCAACTAACTAAAATCTAGCACCAGTATATTCCAAGATGTGGAGAGTGTGGTGCTGGAAAAGCACAGCACATTGATTCTCCTACTCTTTGGATGCTGCCTGACTGCTGTGCTTTTCCAGGACCACACTCTCAACTATAGTCTCCAGCATCTGCAATCCTCACTTTCGCCTATATTCCAAGATTTGGAAAGTACAGATGACACTGTTGCCTAGGACAGTTACTTGAAGATACCCTTACAGTCTCTCATTAATAGGGGACCTCTGTGCTATCAGGGCAGTAACTGATCCTCAACTTCAGTAAAACTGGTCCAGTTGAGTTGTTGAAGATTGCAGAAAGAAAATCGCATGGGAAGTAAGGGATTAGATATATTGGGCATAAATGTTAATAATGTGGTAAGAAATAGAAGTAAGAAGTTCTAATATGTGAATCCATTAAGTCTGACATAGTTACATTACTGAATGTTTGTGCATCTTGCTGTTAGAGTTTCTGCATTACTTTCTCTTACATTAATGGATTATTCCTTGAAATATGTATAATAAGATGATCAAGTGCAAGGGGTTATCCAGGGATCAATGATTCTTGGATTACATATTTGTTTATGCAGACGTTTGTGATGCTTGTTGGGAAAATATGTATTTACTTATTAAAGGAATTGTTTTCTATCATCTGTTATTCATTGTTGGCATGGATTTTCATGTGTCCAGAACTGACTGCAATGCTCCAAATCGTGTCTAATGAAAACTTCATATAAATGTAATGTAACATCTACTCATTTGAATCACAGCTTTCAAGATGAAAGCCAACATTCCATTAGTTGTTTAAAGTATTTTTTGAATCTGTTCTCTAGTTAATGCTGATTTATGTAGGAGATACCTCTAAATTTCTTTTCTTACCCAAGTTCCTACCTTCTTGCCATTTGGAAAATACATTGATTTATGTTTCATAGCTCCAAAATGGATGACATCACAATTTCCTCCATTAAATTTTATCAAAGAATAAAGGACAAAGAACAGTACAGCACAAGAACAGGCCCTTCGCCCCTCCAATCCTGTGCTAACACATTTTGCCCTTCCATACTAAAATTGTGTTCACCTACAGGATCTGTATCCCTTTATTCCCTTCCTCTTCCTGTATTTGTCCAGGTGTTTCTTGAATGCTGCAATTGTATCCGCTTCCACCTCCTCTTCTGGCAGTGCACTTTTGGCACTCACCACCCTTTGTGTGAAAAACATGCTCCGCAAATCTCTCTTAAACTTGCACACCGCCCCCACCCTCCTCCCCCCTCCACGTTCAACCTGTGTCCCCTAGTAATTGACCCTTCCACCCTAGGAAAAAGCATCATATTTTGCACTCTATCCATGCCATCCACAATCTTATAAACTTTTATCATAGCTTTGCCTGCTCACCTACTTAACAAAGTCTTTTTGCAATATTCTGTTGCCACAATCCAATTTATTGTGGCACCCAACTTGGTGTCAACTGAGATATATGGCTCCACAACCCATTATCTGATCCACTTATCAATAGTGAAATGCTGTAGCCTAGTACAAATTTCTGTGGGACACCATTAATCATCAAATACAGGCCATTTGAGGACATATCCATTATGTTTAGTCTCTGTACCTTGTTGAGATTTTAAAGCCAACAATTGTTTGCTATTTTAATTTAAGAACAATTCATTGTTATCAAAGATCTAATCAATCAAAGTCAACTGTTACTAATATCATGTTTATTTTGTTATAATCAAAATTTGAGGTGGGATATAACATACTCATTATTCTGCAATATTATATGACTGGCATGTTGTGAGCACTGGTCTAGATCATGTAAGATCAGTAGCATTTGTGAGCTTAGTTTTCTTGCTTCTTTTCTGTGACCCTGACATTATCAATGACTTTCTAAACTACCAAAGATTGTTAGTGTGATCTTACTCTTAGTTGTTTTTCTCCATCACCTGCTGGAAAGGCTTCCGTCTAAAAATATATCTTTTACTCTTTTTCTTAGGGTGGACCTGGGTATTATGCTAATAGGACTAAACTGGCTTGCTGAAGTTCTACTTACTATAAAAGCTTTCAATTGTGCTTCAAGTTCTTTGTTTAAGCTATGATATACAAGCCAACCCTTATGCTATCTCATATTTTCCATGAGCTTTCTTTTAGCCTTTTAAAGTACTAAATTTTTAATCAACCAAATCCTTCCACCAGTTTTGCAAAGCTCATTCAATGTTGTTCACCACGATAATTTCAACAACTCCCTCAAAGTGTGTCTCTTACGGCTTTCAAAGTCATTGCCAAGGGATTAATTGTTCACATTTGCCTGTTATCAGGTATTTATGTTGTCACAACAGTTGGGTGTGTTCTCACCAATGTCAATGAACTGCAGATAAATATAATTAATTTAGTCCCTTGTAAATTTTTAAGATTTAAGTTAAGTGAACCAGCTGTTAAGCATTTGCTTTAAACAGGTTAAAGGTTCATTTAGTATATATTAATACTGAAAATTCCTTCAGGATAAAGAGATAATATTATTATCAAGAAATTGTACACATCAAGATTAAAATAAATATCATTTAGACAAAAGATTATTTACAAGGAAGTCCCAAAAAGTCATCTTTGGTAAAGAAGGGAGATAAACTGAAGACACAGTCAGGTAGATGGGTTACATCCAGGAAAGGTAGGAGAGGGAGGCAAGTAGTGCAGGAGTCTCCTGTGGCTATTCCCATCTCAAACAAGCTGTTTGGGAAAATGTAGGGAATGATGGACTCTCAGGAGAATGTAGCACTGACAACCAACTTTCTAGTACCGTGACTGGCTCTAATGTAACAAGGGGTATGCCAGGTTCCAAGTGAATAATTGTGATAGAAGACTCTCTAGTAAGAAGCACAGACACATGTTTCTGCAGCTGACAGCAAGACACCAGAATGGTGTGCTGTCTCTCTGGTGCCACGATTAAGGATATCTCGGTGAGGTGCGGGATGTTCTCAAAGGGGAGAGGGATCAGCAGAAGATCATTGTACACATTAGAACTAACGACATAGGAAGAGATAAGGACAAGATTCTGAGGAGAGAATGTAGAAAGTTAGACAAGAATCTATAAAGGAGATCCTCGAGTGTTGTAATATCTGGATTACTCCCAGTGCCGCGAGCTAGTGAGGCGATACAGCAGATGAATGCTTGGCTGAGGAGCTGGTGCAAGGGAGAAAGATTCACATTTTTGGATCATTGGAATCTTTTTGGGGGTAGAACTGACCTTTTTAAGAAGGATGAATTGTACCTGAATTGGAAAGTGACTAATATACTGGCAGAGAGATTTGCTACAGCTGCTCAGGAGGATTTAAACTAGTTGGGGGGTTCCCAGGGAGATAGTGAGGAAAGAGTTCAGTCTGAGACTGGCACTGTTAGGAAAAGGAGAAAGTCAAACAGTCAGTGCAGGCAAGAACAAAGCAGAGAATGAGGTAGGACTGATAAATTAAACTGCAATTATATCAATGCAATAGGTGATGCAGATGAATTCAGGGTCTGATTTGGAACATGGTACTGGGATATCATAGCAATTACAGAGATGTGGCTCAGGGATAGGCAGGACTGCCAGTTTAATGTTCATATAGATGCTATAAGAAGGATAGAAAGGTGGGGGTGGGCAAGGGGGAGGGGGAGTGGCATTTTTGATTAGGGATAACTCTACAGCCACCTATGTGTGGAAATGCAGAAGTTGAGGACGATACTAAGTGAGTATTTTACATAAGTGTTTACTGTGGAGAAGGATATGGAAGATAGAGAACGTGGGGAAATAAATAACGACATTTTGAAAAATGTCCACAATACAGAGGAGGAGGTGTTGAAGATCTTAAAATGCATAAAGGTAGATAAATCCCTGGGACCTGATCAGGGGTACCCTAGAATTCTGTGGGTAGCTGGGCAAATAATTGCTGGGCCCTTTGCTGAGGCATTTGTGTCATTGGTAGCCACAGGTGAGGTGCTGGAAGACTGAAGGATGGCTAATGTGGTGCCATTATTTAAGAAAAATGGTAAGGAAAAGCTCGGTAACTGTAGACTGGTGGGCCTGACATGAATTGGAGGCAAGTTGTTGGAAGGAATCCTGAAGGACAGGATTTAGGTGTATTAGTAAAGACAAGGATTGATTAGAGATAGTCAACATGTGCATGAGAAAATGTGTCTGCCAACCAATTGAACTTTTTGAAGAAGTAACAAAGGGGATTGATGAGGGTAAAGAGTTAGAGACGATCTATATGGACTTCATAAGGCAAGGTTCCTCATGGTAGACTGGTTAGTAAGGTTAGATCACATGTAATACAGAAAGAATAGCCATTTGGATAATGAATTGGCTTGAAGATAGGAGACAGCGGGTAGTGGAAGAGGGTAGCTTTTCAAACTGGAGGTGACCAGTGGTGTGCCACAATGATTGGTGCTGGGTCCACTGCTTTTCACCATTTATATAATAGGTATGAACAAAGGAGGAATAGTTAGTAAATTTGCAGATGACACCAAATTTGGATGGTGGAAAGTGAAGAAGATTACCTCACAGTACAATGGCACCTTGATCAGATGGGGCAATGGGTCGAAAAGTGGTAGATGGAATTTACTTTATATGAATGTCAGGCACAGCATTTTGGAAAGGCAAATCAGGGCAGGACTTATACACTTAATGGTAAAGTCTTGGGGAATGTTGCTGAACAAGGACACCATTGAGGGCAATTTCATAGTTCCTCGAGAGTGGAGTCACAGGTAGATAGAATACTGATGAAGGGATTTAGTATGCTTTCCTTTATTGGTCAGTTTATTTGGTATAGATGTTGGGAGGTCATGTTGTGGCTGTACAGGGCATTGGCTAGGTCACTTTTGGAATATTGTGTGGAATTCTGTTCACCCTTCTATGGGAAGAATGTTGTGAAACTTGAAGGAGTTCAAAAAAGATTTAGAAGGATGTTGCCAGGGTTGGAGGGTTTGAGGTATAGGGAGAGGCAGGGAGAGGCTGAGGCTATTTTCACTGGAGCATCAGAGGCTGAGGGATGACCTTACAGAAGTTTATAAAATCATGAGGAGTATGGATAGGGTGAATAGCCAAGGTCTTTTCCCCAGGGTGGGAGAGTCCAAAAATGTGGAGTTTGCACATTCTCCCCGTGTCTGCGTGGGTTTCCTCCGGGTGCTCCGGTTTCCTCCCACAGTCCAAAGATGTGCAGGTCAGGTGAATTGGCCATGCAAAATTGTCCGTAGTGTTAGGTAAGGGGTAAATGTAGGGGTATGGGTGGTTTGCGCTTCGGCGGGTCGGTGTGGACTTGTTGGGCCGAAGGGCCTGTTTCCACACTGTAAAGTAATCTAATCTAATCTAAAGGTCATAGGTTTATGGTGAGTGCAGAAAGATTTAGCAAGGACCTGAGTGGAAGGTTTTTTTAATGCAGAGACTGGTAGGTGTATGGAAGAAGCCAACAGAGGAAGTGGTGGAGTCTGGTACAATAACAGCACTTAAAAGGCAATTGGATGAAAAGGAAGGGTTTAGAGGGATATGGGCCAAGTACTGATAAATAAGGACTAGATGAATTTAGGATGTCTAGTCAGCATGAACAAGTTGGATGAAAGGGTCTGTTTCTGTGCTGTACATCTCTATTATTCTATGACTGTATGCTATACCATTAGAGCCTGTTGCTTGAGTTTCAGTTGCAAAAGCTAAGAGGTCAGCATTTGAAGTCAAATCCAACAGGAGTGATGATTTCTGTGGTTGAGTAGAAAGTATTTTCTTGTGCAGGTGGACTTCCTAGGACAACAGAATTTGAAAGAGAAAAGAGATTCTTGGCTGTTGGTTCTGCAGGTGTGGTACTTGTAGTTGCTTGATTACTTCAGCAGAAAATCAAAGTGTTTCATGATGCCTTTCTCTCTCTTTGACTCAATCTCCCTTTGCCTTAATTTCCCTTTCTTCTGCATTTTCTCATTACCTGGAGAGGTAATCCTTCCAGATAGTTCAAGATGGTTCTTTCTTTGTCTGGGCAGCTTATATTTTTGAATCATTCTTAGCTGGCAAGCTAAGATTACCACCATTGCCAGGTTACATAAGAATATAAGAATTAGGAGCAGGAATAGGCCATCTGGCCCTTTGAGCCTGCTCTGCCAATTAATAAGATCTTGACTGATCTTTTTGTGGAGTCAGCTCCACTTACTACTCTCTCACCATAACTCTTAATCTCTTTACTGTTCAAAAATGATCTAACATAGCTTTAAAAACATATACTGAGGAAGCTTCAACTACTTCACTGGGCAGAGAAGTACATAAATTCACAGCCCTCTGGGTGAAGAAGGTCCTTCTCAATTCAGTCCTAAATCTGCTCCACCTAATATTGAGACTATGCCCTCTTGTCCTCATTTCAACCACCAGTGGAAATATCCTCTCTACTTCTATCTTAACTATCCCTTCATAATTTTATATGTTTCTATAAGATCCCCCCTCATTCTTCTAAATTCCAATGAATATATTCCCAGTCTACTCAATCTCTCCTCGTAAGCCAAACCTCTTAAGTCCAGAATCAATCTAGTGAACCTCCTCTGCACCCCCTCTAGTGCCAGTACATCCTTTCTCAGGTAAGGAGATCAAAACTGCACATAGTGCTCCAGGTGTGGCCCTTACCAGCACCCTATACAGTTGCAACATAACTTCTCTGCTGTGATTCATGCAAAAGGACACCTAGGTCCCTCTGCACAGCAGCATGCTGCAATTTCTTACTATTCAAGTAATAGTCCTTTTTACTGTTATTCTTACCAAAATGAATGAATTCACATTTATCAACATTATACTCCATCTGCCAGACCTTTGCCCACTGATTTAAACTATCTATGTCTTTTTGCAAAGTTTCACAGTCCTCTGCACACTTTGCTCTACCACTCATCTTAGTGTCATCTGCAAACTTTGACACACTACACATGCCCTCCAACTCCAAATCAACCATGTAAATTGTGAATAATTGTGGTCCCAGTACTGATCCCTGAGGCACAACACTAGTCACTGATTGCCAACCAGAATACCACTCATTTATTTCCACTCTTCCACTCTTTGCTTCCTGTTGGTTAACCAATTCTTAATCCATGCTAATACATTGCCTGTAATGCCTTTATCTTATGCAGCAAACTTTTGTGTGGCATCTTGTCGAATGCATTTTGGAAATCTAGTGGATCCCTGTTGACCACCGCATTTGTAATGTCTTCAAAGAATTCCAAAAGATTAGGTAAGCATGGCCTGCCCTTCATGAACCCATGCTGCTTCTGCCCAATGGGACAATTTCTATCTAGATGTCTTGCTAGTTCTTTCTTGATATTGGAGACTTAGGCATTTTCCCCACGACAGAAGTTAAGCTAACCAGTCTACACTTGTATTTCTCCTGCCACTTCTTTTAGCACCCTGGGACGCATTCCATCAAGGCCAGAAGACCTGTCTATTCTTAGCTCCATTAGCTTGCCCAACACTAGCTCTCTCATGATAATGATTGTTTCCAGGTCTTCACCCACCTTCCTCTCTTTGTCAATTACTAGCATGTTATTCATATCTTCCACTGTGAAGACCCACACAAAAATACCTATTCAATGTCTCAGTCATTTCCTCATATCCCATTACTAAAACACCCTTCTCATCCTCTAAAGACCAATGTTTATTTTAACCACTCTTTTTTGTCTTATATATTTATAATTACTTTTGCTGTCTGTCTTTATATCTTGAGCTTTTTTTTTCCTTATAATCTATCTTACTTTTCTTGATAACTCTTTTTGTGGCTTTCTATTGACCTTTCAAACTTTCCCAATCTTCAAATTTCCACTGATCTTGCCCACTTTTTATTCCTTCTCTTTGAATTTGATAGTTTTCCTTATTTCCTTAGACACTCATGGTCAATTACCCCTTTCCCTACAGTCCTTCCTTTTCACTGCTATATACTTTTGTTGAGCACTTTGAAAAATTACTGTTCATCAACTGTCCCACCATAAAGTCTTTGCTTCCAGTCTACTTTCTTCAACTCCTCCCTCATCCTGTTGTAGTCTCCCTTGTTTAAGCATAGGACTCTGGTATTGGATTTTATCTTCTCACTTTCCATCTGTACTCTAAATTTAACCATACTGTGATCGCTCCTTTCAAGGCAATCCTGAATGATGACATCATTAGTTTACAGGACCAGATCTAAGATACTTTGCTCCCTTGTCGGTTTCATTACATACTGTTCAAGAAAATTATACATTGAGTGAACTCCTCCTCAAGGCGTGACCAATCAACATGTAGATTAAAAGTCCCCATGACAATCGCCATCCTATTTCTATAAGCAATGTGATATTATTATTTGGTGGCCTAGAGACCACACCTCTCAGTGGTCTAATTTCTAATTTCCACCCAAATGGATTCAACCTTATTCTCCATAGAACCTATGTCATCTCTCACCACCGCCCTGATGTCATCCTTAAAAATCAGATCTACACTGTTTCCTTTACCTCCCTGTCTGTCCTTCCGAATAATCTGATACCCCTGGATATTTGACTCCCAGTCGTGACCATCCCGCAATCATGCCTCTGCAAAGGCTACTAAATCCTATTAATTCATGGTGATTTGTGCCATTACTCATTTACCCTGTTACGAATGCTACGAGCATTCAGGTAAAGCGCCCTTATGCTAGCTTTTGTAGCTTCATTATAAATTCCAACATCTCCAATAATAATATCTCCTGAGTTATACTTCCTTTTTATTTTTTTCATAGTCTGTCACGTAGTTAAATCCTCTTGCTCACATGCTAACCTGCTGCTTTCCTTTTTATTGACTACCATACTTCCTGTCATTTTCCCCTTCCCTTCCCCCAAACTTCCTAATGACCACCCTATTTATCCTTTTTGATAGAATGCTGGTTCCAGATTGGTTCAGGGGGAAACAGTTTCATCAGTAAAGATCCTTCCTGTTCCAAAACTGATGCCAATGCCCCGTGAAATGGAACCACTCTTTCCCACACCACTCCCTTAGCCACTTATTTATTTTCTTAATTTTCTTGTCCCTAAGCCAATCTGCATGTGGCTCGGGTAGTAATCCAGAGATTATAACCCTTGAGGACCTATCCCTTAATTTTGTTCCTAGTGCTTGATAATCACCAAACAGGTCCTCCTTCCTAACATCGCCTATTGTTGTTTGTCCCAACATGGACCACAACAACTGGATCCTCGCCTGCCTACTCCAATATCCTTTAAAGCCTATGTACAAAAGAATTAAGTCATGTTCCACACAAGACATTAGCATTTCAGTGATAGTATTTCTCCTATTTGTGATTCTTAACTTTTATTCTGGCCATTGCCCAATTTTAAGTCTCAAAATAGTTTGTCAATATTATCTCCTGGACAAGAGTTTTTACATGTCTGAGGATTGATCTCTGTAAAACCTGCATTATCAGGTGACTTATAACAGCCAAGTTTTTAATTTCTTGTGTACATATGCAATTACAGTCAGAATAATATTTTTTACAAATATTGGTGGTCTTTAATAGATTTTTTTCTAAATATTACTGGTTCATAACTAAGCAGTTGTGACAATGTTCAGAGCTATTCGTGAGGCTTGTCACTAAACTATTCATTATTGGCTATCTAGGTTAATAATTCGAATTTCATATCAGACTGTTGAATCATAGAATGATTCACTTAATTGATCGCTTCTACCTCTACATACTTATTAACTGTTGCATTTCAGCAAGCATCTTAATTGAGCAGAGTTAACTGAAAACCTGCCACAGCTTTGAAGTATGGTTATTTGTTTTGAATATCTGTCCAGTTGTCTCCCACGAATGCAAAAGTATCATCTGACAACAGCCTTAAACAGTTTCCAGAAAAACATATTTTGTAGAACTAACCGCGTAACTTATAAATCTACATTTATATAAGCACATCATGAACATGCAGTTTGTAATCTTATATAGTTTGAAAGAAAAGCAACCAAACTTTAAAATGAATACAAGGATACTTTCAATCCTGGCCTCCAATTTTTATCAACACAAGCTATTGCAGCTACAGGATCCAATTTTATGTTCAGAGTCCATTTAGGGTTTGAGTGATGTGGGCTTTGGTGGTATTTGTGACAGAATTGAACGAGAAGTCTGGTAAAGCCTATCTCAATGTTGGGAGCATCTTGTTCTATGTTTTATGCTTTTGGGGAGTAGAATGGTGAGTTTCTCCCTAGACAGTGGAAATGTTTCTCTTGTGGATTCAATGGCAGCTAAAGCAAGCATTGAGACTGTATTATCTTAAGAATTGATCATAAAAGGCATTAAATAATTCAAGTATTCCAAAACTGTCCATTGAAACCTCAAAAGGTGTGAGGTCTTAAAGGTTTTCTAATGTTAAACAGGCGACAGGAGGGACATTGCAAAGAATGCCAACATAATTGATCCTCTATTTGGCTCAGTTGTTAGTACTGCTGCCTCGTAGCACTAGGGACCTGGATTCAATTCCACCCTCAGGTGTGGATTTCTGCTGGGTGCTCCACTTTCATCCCATAGTCCAAAAATGTGCAAGTAAGATGGATTGGCCACGTTAAATTGCCCATAGTGTCCATGGATATGTAGGTTAGGTACATTAACCATGGGAAATGCAAGGTTACTGGGAAAGGGTAGGGGATGGGTCTAGGTGGGATGGACTTGTTGGGCCGAATGGCTTGTTTCCACTCTGTATAGATTCTATGAAATTCTATTGTGGAGCAAGGATTTACCAAAGTTATCATTTGAAGTCATTTTATCATCTTTCAAGCTGGCTCAGGTCAAGCATTTTGAGGACAACCAACTGAACACTATGACAAACATCTTGAAATAAAACTGCTTCTCAACAGGGAGACAGGAAGAAGATATCAAGAATTTAAAAAACACATAGTTGAAGCAGTACCATATAAAACCTTTCTACCAAGAGCCACAATCTGCAGTGCTGTAAAAGATGAAACAAAGGAGGTTTTATTTACTCTTACGACGTGTTCTGCTAACTGAGACCACCTGTGGGAGCGGCCTCCAACTTTTATCAACACAAACTATTGCAGCTACAGGATCCGATTTTATGTTTGGAGACCATTCAGGGTTTGAGTGATGTGGGCTTTGGTGGTATTTGTGACAGAATTGATTGAGAAGTCTGGTGAGGCCTATCTCGATGTTGGGAGCATCTTCTTCTAACTTTTATGCTTTTGGGGAGTAGAATGGTGAGTTTCTCCCTAGGCAGTGGTGAGTTGCCAATTATGGGGATCATTGCTTGTTACATGCCTTATTAAATGCCCAACTAACCTCATCAATAGTCAGCTCCCAATCTTATCAAATGCGCTAAACAAGCTAGACATTGAGAATTCTTGACATGGAAACCAGAATGGGTAGCTGGTGAGTTCAGCTTTCCACTAGTTCCAAAGGACCTTCAAGTTTGAAACTAGGCATCAACATTTCAAGTCATACTCCATATGCACTAACTACACGCATCCATTTCCATGGACATTGGTGCCTGAGATGTGCCAGCCTCTAAGAATTCTCATGGCACATCTCCAATCCACAGACAGTCCACTTCTGCACTTCAATGCTGCACATGATGCACTGAAAGCTATCATTGCCATACTGCAGCAAAGATACTATGTGCTCAGGAACATGCTCCATTTTTCCAGTAGCAGCAGCAGTGGGAGGAGTGAAAGGAAAGGTAAATTTAAAATTACATAAACTTACCTCATGAATAGGTGGAACGCATGCTGAGCAGGAGCGGACATGGGACTGATGAAGGGCTTATGCCTGAAATGTTGATTCTCCTGCTCCTCAGATACTACCTGACCTGCTGTGCTTTTCCAGCACTACACTCGACTCTGATCTCCAGCATCTGCAGTCCTCACTTTCTCCTGCTGAGTAAGTGAAGTAATATATTTGGGTGGTTGCATTACCTGAACCACTACTTAGGTAGTGTCTCCCACCCGTCCACTTCCTCTAACCAAAATCAAGGTGCACTGGATTGATAGGTAACTAGTTTTTTTTAATTCATCATTTTCCTACAGTCTCTTTGGGAATTTAGAAGAGTGGAGATTGTGGGTAGGGCAGTTGAGTGTTCCTCCTGCAGAATGTGGGAGGTAAGAGTCTCCACTAACGTCTCTGCTGGCTTAATCTGCAGGAAGTGCACCCAACTCCTGCTCCTTGAAAACCATGTTAGGGAACTGAAGCTGGAGCTGGATGAACTTCAGATCAGTCGGGAGGCGGAGGAGGTTATAGAGAGGAGTTACAGGGAGGTAGTCACACTTCAGGTGCAAGAAAGAGGCAGATGAGTTACTGTGGGGACAGAAAGGGAACCAGCAGGCAGTGCAGTGAACCCCGGTGGCGGGTTCCCCTAAATAACAACTATTCCGTTGTTATAAATAAATTGTAGTAATATACATAAATTGTAGTTCCATAAATTGTAATATACATAAATTGTAGTTCCAGTGTTCAGGAGGTTGAGAGTAGTGAAGTCAGAAATATGGTTTCAAGGTCGCAAGATTTCACCGGCAAGCAGGAAGGTGTTTGAAGTGTGTTTACTTCAACGTCAGAAGGATCCGGAATAAGGTGGTGAACTTGCAGCATGGGTTGGTACCTTGGATTTCGATGTTGTGGCCATTTTGAAGACATGGAAAGAGCAGGGTCAGGAATGGTTGTTGCAGGTTCCAGTTTTAGATGTTTCAGTAAGAACAGAGAAGATGGTAAAAGAGGGGGAGGTATTGTTAGTCAAGAACAGTATTATCGTAATAGAAAGGGCATATGGAGGACTTGTCTACTGAGGTAGTATGGGCTGAGGTTAGAAACACGAAAGGAGAGGTCACCCTTTTAGGAGTTTTCTATAGGCCTCCAAATGATTCCAGAGATGTAGAGGAAAGGATAGCAAAGATACTTCTGGATAGGGGCGAGAATAACACAGTGGTTGTTATGGGTGACTTCAACTTTCAAAATATTGACTGGAAATACTATAATTTGAGTGCTTTAGATGGGTCAGTTTTTGTCCAATGTGTGCAGGATGGTTTCTGACACAGTATGTAGACAAGCCAACAAGAGGGGAGGCCACATTAGATTTGGTACTGGGTAATGAATCTGGCCAGGTGTTAGATTTGGAGGTAGGTGAGAATTTTGATGATAGTAGGAGAAAGTGAGGACTGCAGATGCTGGGGATCAGAGCTGAAAAGTGTATTGCTGGAAAAGCGCAGCAGGTCAGGCAGCATCAAAGGAGCAGGAGAATCAACATTTCGGGCATAAGCCCTTCTTCAGGAATGAGCCATTCTTGAAGAAGGGCTTATGCCCGAAATGTCAATTCTCCTGCTCCTTTGATGCTGCCTGACCTGCTGTGCTTTTCCAGCAACACATTTTTCAACTTTGATGATAGTGACCACAATTCAGTTATGTTTACTTTAGCGATGGAAAGGCACAGGTATATAACACAGGGCAAGAGTTATTACTGGGTGAAAGGTAATTATGATACGATTAGGCAAGATTTAGGATGCATAGGATGGGGAAGGAAACTGCAAAGGATGGGCACAATTGAAATATGAAGCTTATTCAAGGAACAGCTGTCCTTGATAAGTATGTAACTGTCAGGCAGGGAGAAAGTGGTTGAGCGAGGGAGCAATGGTTTACTAGAGAAGTTGAATCTCATGTCAAGAGGAAGAAGAAGGCTTATGTTAGGATGAGATGTGAGGGCTCAGTTAGCGTGCTTGAGAGTTACAAGTTAGCCAGGAGAGACCTAAAGAGAGAGCTAAGAATAGCCAGGAGGGGACATGAGAAGTCATTGGCACGTAGGATCTAGGAAAACCCTAAAGCTTTCTATAGGTATATTAGGAATAAAAGAATGACTAGAGAAAGATGAGGGCCAATCAAGGATAGTAGTGGGAAGTTGTACATGGAGTCAGAGGAGATAGGGGAAGCGCTAAATAAATATTTTTCATCAGTATTCACACTGGAAAAATATAATATTGTTGAAGAGAATTCTGAGATACAGGCTACTAGACTAAATGGGATTGACATTCGCAAGGAGGAAGTGTTAGCAATTCAGGAAAGTGTGAAAATAGGTAATCCTTGGGCCAGATGGGATTTATCCTAAGATTCTCTGGGAAGCCAGGGAGGAGATTGCTGAGCCTTTGGCTTTGATATTTATGTCATCATCGTCTACCGGGATAGTGCAAGAAGACTGGAGGATAGCAAATGTTGTCCCTTTGTTCAAGAAGGGGACTAGAGACAACCTGGTAATTATAAACCAGTGAGCCTTACTTCAGTTGTGGGTAAAGTGTTGGAAAAGGTTATAAGAGATAGCATTTATAATCATCTAGAGAGGAATAAGTTGATTAGGGGTAGTCAACACAGTTTTGTGAAGGGTAGGTTGTGCTTTGCCAACCTTGCTGAATTTTTTGAGATGGTGCCCAAACAGGTGGATAAGGGTAAAACGGCTGATGTGGTGTAAATGGATTTCAGTAAGGCATTTGATAAGGTTCCCCATGGTAGGCTATTACACAAAATAAGGAGGCATGGGATTGAGGGTGATTTAACGGTTTGGATCAGAAATTGGCTAGCTGAAAGAAGACAGAGGGTGGTGGTTGATGGGAAATGTTTTTCCTGGACTTCACTTACTAGTGATGCACAGCAAGGATCTGTATGGGGCCACTGTTATTGGTCATTTGTATAAATGACCTAGATGAGGACGTAGAAGGATGGGTTAGTAAATTTGTGGATGACCCTAAGGACGGTAGAGTTATGGATAGTGCTGAAGGATGTTGCAGGTAACAGAGGGACATAGATAAGCTGCAGAGCTGGGCTGAGAGGTGGCAAATGGAGTTTAATATGGAAAAGTGTGAGGTGATTCACTTTGGTAGGAGCAACAGGAATGTCGTACTGGGCTAATGGTAAGATTCTTGGTAGTGTGGATGAGCAGAGAGATCTCGATGTCCATGTACATAGATTCCTGAAAGTTGCCATCCAGGTTGATAGGGTTGTTAAGAAGGCATACGGTGTGTTGGCTTTTATTGGTATAGGAATTGAGTTTCAAAGCCACGAGGTCATGCTGCAGCTGTACAAAACTATGGCGCGGCCACACTTGGAGTATTGAATATAGTTCTGGTCACTACACTAAAGGAAGGATGTGGAAGCTTTGGAAAGGGTTCAGAGGAAATTCACAAGGATGTTGCTTGGTATGGGGGGAAGGTCTTACAAGGAAAGGCTGAGGGACTTGAGGATGTTATTGTTAGAGAGAAGAAGGTTGAGAGGTGACTTAATTGAGACATATAAGATAATCAGAGGGTTAGATAGGGTGAGAGGTGGATGAGCAAAGCGATCTCGGTGTCCTTGTACTTAGATCCCTGAAAGTTGCCACCTAGGTTGATAAGTTGCTAAGAAGGCATACAGTGTGTTAAATTTTATTTGGAGATGCCAGTGTTGGACTGGGGTGTACAAAGTTAAAAATCACACAACACCAGGTTATAGTCCAACAGGTTTAAATGGAAGCACTAGCTTTCAGAGTGCTGCTCCTTCATCAGGTGGTTGTGGAGTATAAGATTGTAAGAGCACAGAATTTATAGCAAATGTTTACAGTGTGATGTAACTGAAATTATAGATTGAAAAAGACCTGGATTGTTTGTTAAATCTCTCATCTGTTAGAATGAACCCACGTTGGTTTCAGTTCTTTCATATGTAAATCGCAAAACCTTTTTTACAAAGTTACATTCTCAAATGAATATTAACAATCTGTCAGCCCAGATAATGCATTGAAGGTGTGAGCTCCCCTGTGTGATACTGTCTGTGCCATAATGTTTAGACTGATTCTAATCTAAACAAAAGGATTTACAGAATCTTACATGGATTCAAGCAGTTTTTGAGCAAAGTAACATGTAATTCTGCAAGTACAAATTCACCCCACAACTTATATGTGTATGTGTGCATGTGTGTGTATGTAATGTGGGTGTGGGGGTTGCAATTGTGAGTGTCTGTGAGAGAGTGGGTGCATGTGTGTGAGTGTGAGTATAAATGGGTATAAGTCGGTGAGAGTGTGTGAGTGTATAGTGCAATGGGCTCACCTGTAGTTTGACATGACCCCAAGGTCCCAGTTGAGGCCATCCCCATGGGTACCGCACTTGGCTATCAGCCTCTGCTCGACCACTTTTTGTTGCTGCCTGTTCCAAAGTCTGCCTCGTAGAACATAGAACATAGAAACGTACAGCACAGAACAGGCCCTTTGGCCCACGATGTTGTGCCGAGGTTTAATCCTAATGTAAAATATACTAACTTAACCTATGCACTCTTCAACTCACTGCTATCCATGTGCATGTCCAGCAGTCGCTTAAATGTCCCCAGTGACTCTGCTTCCACCACCACAGCTGACAACACATTCCATGCATTCACAACTCTCTGCGTAAAGAACCTACCTCTGATGTATCCTTTATACCTTCCTCCTAATATCTTCAAACTATGACTCCTTGTACCAGTCAATCCAGCCCTGGGGAAAAGTCTCTGGTTATTGACTCTATCTATTCCACTCATTATTTTCTATCCCTCGATCAGGTCTCCTCTCTTCCTCCTTCTCTCCAGAGAGAAAAGTCCGAGCTTATTTCCTCCTTCTCTCCAGAGAGAAAAGTCCGAGCTTATTCAACCTTTCTCCATAAGGCAAGCCCTCTAGTCCAGGCAGCATCCTGGTAAACCTTCTTTGCACCCTCTCCAAAGCCTCTGTATCTGTCCTATAGTAGGGCGATCAGAACTGGACACAATATTCCAAGTGTGGTCTCACCAGGAATTTGTAGAGCTGCAGCAAAACCTCGCAGCTCTTAAACTCAATTCCCCTGTTAATGAAAACCAAAATACCATATGCTTTCTTAACAAACCTATCCACTTGGGTGGCAACTTTGAGGGATCTATGTACTTGCACACCCAGATCCCTCTGTTCCTCCATACTGCCAAGAATCCTGCCTTTAATCCTATATTCAACATTCAAGTTCAACCTTCCAAAATGCATCACTTCGCATTTATCCAGGTTGAACTCCATCTGCCATTTCTCAGCCCAGCTCTGCGGCTTATCTATGTCACGCTGCAGCCTGCAGTAGCACTCTATACTATCGACAACACCTCCAACCTTTGTGTCATCTGCAAATGTCCTAACCCACCCCTCAACCTCCTCATCCAAGTAATTTATAAAAACTACAAAGAGCAGAGGCCCAAGAACAGAGCCCTGCGGGACCCCACTCAACACTGACCTCCAGGCAGAATACTTTCCATCGACACCCAATCTCTGCCTTCTGTCAGCCAGCCAATTCTAAATCCAGATAGTCAAATCTCCCTGTATCCCATACTTCCTGACTTTATGAATGAGCCTACCATGGGGAACCTTATCGAATGCCTTGCTGAAGTCCATATACACCACATCCACTGCTCGACCTTCGTGACCTGTTTCGTCACCTCCTCAAAGAACTCAATAAGATTTGTGAGGCATGACCTGCTCCTCACAAAACCATTCAAGCAGCATCCAACAAGCAGCACCACTGATCCAGACTCTGGTTTCCAGCATCTGCAGTCCAGCACCGCCTTCCTCTTTTCCAGCAACACATTTTCAGCTCTGATCTCCAGCCCTCACTTTCTCCTTCCTTAATCTTACCCCTTCTTACCTGTCTCAGAGGAACAAACTTGTGCATCACTTGCAACAACAGCTCCTTAAGTAATCTGCACATGTCTGCTGTTCTCTTTCTGTAGAACAATTGCTCCCAGTCTGTACTTCCTGACTCCTGTCTGATAGCATCATAATTTGCTTTTCCCTAATTAAATATCTTCCCTCGGTAACTACTCCTTTCACCCTCCAAGGCTATGAGGCAGTTGTGATCACTGTCACCAAAGTGCTCTCCCACCGTGTGATCTGACACCTGTCCTGGCTCGTTGTCGAGCACCAAATCCAAAATGGCCTCTCCCCTCATTGGTCTGTCTACATACTGAGAAAGGAAACCCTCCTGGACACACCTGACAAAAACGGCTCCATCCAAACCATCTGCACATACAAGGTTCCAGTCGATATTGGGAAAGTTGAAATCACCCATAACAACAACCCTGCTACTTCTGCATTTTTCCAGAATCTGCCTGCCTATGAATTCTTCAATCTCTCTACTGCTATTAGGTGGTCTGTAGAAAAATCCCAATGTGGTGGCTGTTCCCTTGCTGTTCTTAACTTCCATCCACACTGACTCAGTAGACAAACCTTCCTCAACAAACTTCACTTCTGTAGCTGTGATGCACTCTCTGATTAGCAATCCCCTCCACTTTTTCCAGCCTTTCTGTTCTTCATAAATGTTCTAAATCCTGAAACATTCAAGCAACCATTCCTGCCCCTGTGATGTTCTTCATAAATGTTCTAAATTCCTGAAACATCAAGCAACCATTCCTGCCCCTGTGAAACCCACGTCTCAGTTATGGCCCCAACATCATAGCCCCAAGTACTGATCCATGCTCTAAACTCGTCACTCTTATTTTGGACACTCCATGCATTAAAGCAGACACACTTTAACCGATCCCTTTGTTTCATCGTGAGAGAAACCTTTCTGATAGATTCAATACATCCTGTCACTACCCCATGTGCAACTGACCCCTTCTTAGACATGTGACTCTGATTCCCAACCCCCTGCCAAACTAATTTAAACCCTCCCGAACCACACAAGCAAATCTCCCACCCAGGACATTTGTGCCGCTCCAGTTCAAGTGCAACCCGTCCTTCATGTACAGGTCCCACCTTCCCCAGAAGGTGGAGTAGGTATCCGAAGCCCTCCCTCCTGCACCAGCCTCGCAGCCACGTGTTAAGCTGTGTTCGCTGACTGTTCCTCATCTCACTATTTCATGGCACCGGTAGCAAACCTGAGATCACTACTCTACTCGCCCTGCTCTTCAGCTTCCAACCTAACTCTCTGTAGTCACTTTTCAGATCCACAATCCCTTTCCTGGCTATATCATCGGTGCCAATATAGACCATGATTTCTGACTGCTCACCCTCCCCCTTCAGAATCTTGTAAACCCGATCGGTGACATCCCACACCCTAGCACCGGGGAAGTAACATACCTTCCGGGAGTCCCGTTCCTGACGACAAAATCTCCTGTCAATCCGTCTAACTATTGAGTCCCTTACCACGAACGCTTTTCTATTTTCCCCCCTTCCCTTCTGAGCCACAGTGCCAGGCTCAGTGCCAGAGACCTGACAATTATGGCTTTCCTCGGTAGGCTGTCCCCACCAGCAGTATCCAAAACGATATACTTATTGCTGAGGGGAACAGCAACAGGGGATCCCTGCTCTGACCGTCGGTTCCCTTTCCTCTCCCTGACAGTAACCCAGCTGTCCTTATCCTGTGGGAGAAAGTGAGGACTGCAGATGCTGGAGATCAGAGCTGAAAATGTGTTGCTGGAAAAGCGCATCAGGTCAGGCAGCATCCAAGGAGCAGGAGAATCGACGGTTCGGGCATGAGCCCTTCTTCAGGAATCTTGAAGAAGGGCTCATGCCCGAAACCTCTCTGTTGATTGTTGTGTGGTGCCCATTCATCCGTTGTTGTAGCCTTTGCTCGGTCTCACCAATATACCGTGCCTCAGAGCATCCTTGCCTGCAGCATATGAGATAGACGACGTTGGCTGAGTCATGTGAGTACCTGCCACGTACATAGTGGGAGATGTCCCCATGTGTAATGGTGGTACCCATGTCCACACTCTGACACGTCTTGCAGCGTCTACTGTGACAGGGTTGTATGGAGTTGTCCTGAGAGCCGGGCGGTTTGCTACGAACAACGATCTGTTTGAGGTTTGGTGGTTGTTTAAAGGCGAGCAGTGGAGGTGTGGGGAAGGTCTTGGCCAGGTGGTCATCCTCATTGATAATGTGTTGCAGGCTGCATAGAACATGGCATAGTTTTTTGCCTCCTGGGAAGTACTGGACAATGAAGGGTACCCTGTCGGTTACAGCTCATGTCTGTCTCCTGAGTAGGTCATTATGGTCCCTTGCTGTGGCACATTAGAACTGGCGGTCGATGAGTTAAGCATCGTACCCCGTTCTTATGAGGGCATCCTTGAGTACTTCCAGGACACATCCCACTGTGTACGTGGCAGGTACTCATGGTTGTTTATTGTTGCAAGTATTTGGAACAGTATCATTAAGTTGGGATAATTTATTAGGTTTTCGGATAGGTTGTTATTCTAAATTCTGTTCTCTTTAGTTTGTGTTTCATTCAGTAATCTTGAAAATAAATTCTGTTTTGTTCAAAACTACGTAGGTTGACCAGTTACATCACTCCTGGAATATCCGTGTTACACCTGCTTAACACAACTTGCAAAGATAGGGTCTGAGCCACTTTCTTGAAATGCTTTGAGGGGGTCTGGCCTGGTCCAGAACTGTTAGTAAATATTAGTTAAAATGCTAGGCCTATATACTCTAAATAAGTTAAAAACTGTATCTATACTTACTAAAAGAATAAAGGATATTAAACTGATTACTGCAGCTGGATTGTGAGATTTATTTCCTATTTGCAGTATGAGTTTCAATCATTCATGCAATTTCATGGAAGCACTATTTTGTCAGTTAGTTTCTTAAAGGGATAATGGCTCAGTTAACAAGTGTTTAACAGTTACTTAATCTATTTAGGCCCAGGAGATGGTTATTAAGGGCTGATTAATATTATAATGTTTTGTGAAGACTTGTGGGAAGGTATTGTTCTGTATGCTGCACTTATTCAGAAGTAAACACTGCTTGTAGCAACAGATGATAATGTGTGAAAATGCAGTAACATATAGCAAGCTCGTGAGTGAGTTAATGAAAATAACCTATGACACAATATCTCACACACTGAAATACTGATTTTAAGGTAGCAACACATACCCATGTCCTTCCTCATTACTCACTACAAGCTGTTACTGTACATTGTAAATAAACTGGTGACACATTGGATTCCTGTGTTGGAGTGCAATTCTTAACTTCCAGATCGCCCATGTAAAACAAGTGCCAGGAAGTCTACAAGATATTAATGATACATTCAAAGCTAGGTTGAGATATTACTGCATTTTCAAATGTTATTTATATTGTATAAATGAACTTTATATATTTGAGCTAATAAATTATAATCCAAATCCATTAACTTGTACATCTCAGACAATCATTCCTGCTGCCTGTTTCAGTATTTCAGTTGCAAATATTATTTTATTGCATGTATTCCATTGTGCATGCCAATCTCAATGCTGCATTTGACACAGTATGGCTATTTCTTGAGGGAGGAAAAGAAATAGCTGCATTAAAGCATCCAAGTGTCTGACATTTACCTGCACCCAGTTGAGGTATTGAATCATCAGAGTCAGGCACAATTGCTTGGCCATTTTAAAGCACATTGAGCTGGCAAAATATGTATTTACTACACTTCCCTATCCCAATCACCTGCAGCTCTTAGAGTATTAAAATCGGTCTGAGGAACATTCTCAGGACAGCCCAATTTCGCAGAGTGGTCCAAAAGCAAATCAGTTCATACTGTATTGTGTACAGCAACTTCATTACAACTTCAAAAATGCTTAATTGGCTAGAAAAAACTTAGCAATTTCCAGAGGGATGTTATACAAAAGCAGATTCTCATTCTTTCCATGCTCAGCGTATTCAAGTGTGTTTTATGACAGTTCAGTAATTGTTCCACATTCAATCTGGTCAAATTTCTTTCAAATGTCTCTAGTTTACGGGGCATTAATTCCTGAAACTGGCAGTAAATAGACCAATCTCTAGGCCTTTATGTTTTCCATAAGAGCAGAACAATAAAGAAGATGGTAATTAGTTCACATTACAAGAGAATTATACTCTTTTACATTCCTTGGGATCCAAGGGCACATAATAGGGAACATTAAAACTGCTTAATGAATGATGAGTGATGCTCAGCCCAAGAGAATACCTTTGTAATTCATAATCAAGAGTTGAAATAATCCAAAATATTAAAGAGAGTTTTAACAGTGTCAGCACTTTATTGATCCACATACTACAAAAAGGGACAAGAAGACTCATACAGAGAAAGCACTGAACATCGAGTCATAGAAAGGTACAGCATGGAAACAAACCCTTCTGTCCAACTTATCCATGCCGACCAGATATCCTAAATTTGCCAGCATTTGGTCCATATCCCTCTAAACCTTTCCTATTCATATACCCATCCAGATGTCTTTTAAATACTGTAATTGTGCAAGTCTCCACCATTTCCTCTGGCAGCTCATTTCATACACGTGCCACCCTTTGCGTGAAAAGTCCTTTTTAAATCTTTTCCCTCTCATCCTAAACCTATGCCTTCTAGTTCTGGACTCCTCAACTACAGGGAGAAGACTTTGTCTATTTATCCTATCCATGCCTCTCATGATTTTATAAACCTCTGTATGGTCACCCCTCAGCCTCTAACGATCCAGGGACAACAGCCCCAGCCTACTCAGTCTCTCCCTATATCTCAAATCCTCCAACCCTGGCAACATTCTTGTAAATCTTTTCTGAACCCTTTCAAGTTTCACAACATCCTTCCCATAGGAGGGAGACCAGAATTGCACACGATATTCTAAAAGTGGCCTAACTAATGTTCTGTACAGCCGTAACATGACCTCCCAAGTCCTATACAGAGGAAACTCGATTATCCAAACAAGATGGGCAGGCACTATTTCGTTCAGATAATTTATTATTCGGTTAATTGATTTCCTCTGGGGCTTGGATTTTTCTGTGAAGTCCACTCCCCATTCAGGAGACAACGCAGCAACACACTATGTGTGAGCTCCCACCCACCCCAACCCCTTCCGCCCCCACCTGCCTCCCCCGCCCATACCCACCATGCCC
>NC_057737.1:34594355-34602414 GCF_004010195.1 Chiloscyllium plagiosum
GTGGACTTGTTGGGCCGAAGGGCCTGTTTCCACACTGTAAGTAATCTAATCTAATCTAATCAACAGTAAGACTGCTGCTGTCTTTGGGGTAAGTCTCCAAATAGTCGTGCACACACGACCTCACACACACACCCTATTACTGCAATGTTTTGACAGGTTCTGCCTTTGCCCTGTACAATGTTAGAGAGATTTATCTGGGGAAGGGGGGTTTGCAGTACACCCCTATGTAGAACTCCAGGGAAAGTGTGGGGTGCAGAGAGAGAGCGCGGGAGGTCAGTCATTTGGACACGGTGCCTGGACTGTCCAGGACTGTTCTTGGCAACAGTTCAGTGAGCAGAGCTCGTTTTTAATCATTGTAAACAAAAGACACGATCAGGGTTGAAACAGCTCTTTGGTGTAATGTTTCTATCAGGACCTTGAGATCTCCTTCGGATAATCCGATATTCGGATAATTGAGGTTCCTTTGTACTCAGTGCACTGACCAATGAGGAAAAGTATATTAAATGCTTTCTTCACTATCCTATCCTGAGACTCCACTTTTAAGGAACTATGAATCTGTACTCCAAGATTTCTTTGTTCAGCAACACTCCCCAGGTCCTTACCATTAAGTGTAGAAGTCCTTCCCTGATTTGCCTTTCTGAAATGCAGCACCACACATTTATCTAAATTAAACTCCATCTGCCACTTCTCAGCCCATTGACCCATCCGATCAAGATCCCGTTGTAATCTGAGGTAACCTTCTTCGCTGTCCACTACACCTCCAATTTTGGTATCATCTGCAAACGTACTAACCCTTTGCTACTTTCCAAAGTTTATCAAAATGTTAACATGCAAATTATCCATTCTCAATAAAAGTAATGTTGGAAATGAGGATATACATTATGATCAACATTGTCCTTGTACAACTCCACCGTACTACCTCCATTCCCCATTCCACTGCTCTAACACTACTCCTGCCCCAAATGCAATAAAGACAGGGTCCCCCTTGTCCTCATCCACCACCCCACCAGTCTCCACATCCAACTCATTATCCTTAAATACATTCGCCAACTCCAACTAGACCCCACCATCACTCCCATTGCCATCCCTCTCAGCCTTCCGCAAGGATTGTTCCCTTCATCAATCTTTCGTCAATTCTTTCCCCACCAACCCCCCCCGAACGCTAGGTACCTTCCCTTGCAACTGGAAAAGATGCAACACACCTGCCGGCATACCACCCCCATCAATTCCATCCAAGGCCCAAAACAGTCCTTCCAGGTGAGACAGAGGTTCACCTGCCTCTCCTCCAATCTGGTTGACTGTATCCAGTGTTCCTGATGTGATCTTCTCTACACTGGGGAGACTAAACATAAACTTAGGGAACATTTCACAGAGCATCTCAACCAGCCCGTAGGCACCAACCTGACCTTCCAGTCACCGCCCATTTTAATTCCCCTTCCCACTCCCTTTCCGATGTGACTATCCTTGATCTGCTCCATTGCTACAATGAATCAAACCACAAATTAGAAGAACAGCACCTCATCTTCTGCTTGGGCAGTCTACAGCCCGGAGGACTCAACATTGAGTTCTCCACTTTCAAATAACCTCCCTTCCAATTCCCCGACTCCCTTCCCAGCCCCTCCCCCTCCTTTCATTCCACTCATCAACTCTTCCTTCTAGCCACCAACCAGATTCATTCCTCCCATTGACCAACCAGGTTGCACCCTCAATCTATGTTCACTTCTCCCGACCTCACCACCCTGTCCTCCAATCCCCTTTATCTGCAGCTCTCCTTACACTCACCCTCAGTCCTGAAGAAGGGTTATATCCAAAACGTTAACTTTTCCACCTCCTGATGCTGCTTGGCTTGTTCTGTTCTTCCAGCCTCCTGCTTGTCCACCTTGGAATCCAGCATCAGCACTTTTTTTTGTCTCTAATCAACATGCCAATGCCTGGTTGGGTCTGATGGATCAGGGCAATCAAGCCTGATCAATCTATTGGAGGACACTAAAGATCCTCCCAAAAGGGTGTGAAGACTTTGGAGTATAGAAATCACTGCAACACCACCCTCAGGAGTGGTAACATGAGAGTAACCACAGAGAAGAGAAGAAACCCTTGAGACCATCAGCAGAAGATCAGGTAACATCTCCATTGAGAGCAAACACAAGTTCTACTGTGGTGTTATATGATCATTCAGAGTTAAGTTAAAGCACAGATAGATGTGTAGAGTAAATTGTTAGTTTATAGTGTATTTTGTTGTAACAGTATTAATTGTGTTAAATAAATGAATATTATTGTTTTATTATTATTATTAAGAGTTGACTCAGTTCTTTTGTTAGGTATAAGAGTTGAAACACAGTGTGTGGCAGGCCCAACATTTTTATCATGTACAAGGGGACATGAAGAATATTACAATTTGTCAAAAACTGTTCTACCTTTTTCTTTCAAGAATTGACATCATTGAAATTTTAAAAAGACTGTCACAAGTAAATAGGAATATGTAAATATGCCTTTTGGCCCCGCATGCCTGTTTTGCCTTTCAATAAGATCTCAGCTGATCTGTATGTGCTTCAAATTCCACTTTCCCATCTACTCCCAATTTAGGTTACAATTTACAAGTTAGCCAAATTTCTAAAATCTCCTCTAGTAAATTGCAGAGGGATATGTCTAGTTATTTCACCGTTGTGGAATTTCCCAGTTGTTATTGTGTGGACATACTGCAAAACATTGAAACAAAAGAGCTCTAACCTTTAGATTCCAACCCTAACTCAGTAGCAAAAGCGATATTTTGACACACAAAGTATCTGCAGAGATGCTAAAAGCAACTATCCGCCTCTTAAGGTGTGTCCAAAGGATCTGACTTGGGGAGATGAGTTATAGAAACTCTCACATTAACATGAATAGCAGATTAATGGCCATCTACTATTGTGTTTGTGGTCATTATCATGTGATTGAAACTTCTTTAGAATTTGGGACAGCTTTAATCACACATTCTTACCTTTAAATTAGTCTGATACCTTCTGCCAAGAAAGTCACAGATTCTGGCTACAGTTATACCTACCTGAAAGTTTGGGCCTCAAAGCCTGCTTCTGAAAGATCTTGAATTTACCTGAAAAGCAAACCGATTACCTGTTTGCTAACATTGCCAGGGACTGCCTTTTCATCTTATCTTCTTGCTGCTTTGTCTTCAACTTTGAAGGAGTTATACAACTGCTGACTCCAGTCACTTGGACTTTGATTTTCAACTGAACTGATAACATTTCATCGCAGCCAACCCAGTTTCACCTACTTATAGTCCCCAATATCATTTTTCCTCCTTCCCTGGCAAACCTTTATCTATCCCTTTGTCTGTTTAACTGTCCCTTGCCTCCAGGTCTGTCTCCACATCCTCTCACTCCTTTCTCCCCACAACCCCTGACTTCAGTAAATATAGGTACCACTAATTCTGATAAAGGGTCATTGGATCCAAAACGTTAACTCTGCTTTCTCTCCACAGATGCTACCAGACCTCCAGCAATTTCTGTTTTTGTGTTTTAATTCCAGTACCTATATTTCTTGGTTTTATCTGATAAGTTTTTCATTAAGTTTTAATAATCAGGGATATGGAACTGTTAAAGTTGCTTTGTGTGTGCGTGTGTGTTTATATGTGTGTGTTTATATTCATAACTTTCCTGGTGAAGAATTATGAAAATATCACTATATCATTATAACAGACTAAATTCATGACAGATCCCTGAATCTAGTTAGCCGTAAACTTTGAAGGAGAGTAGTCATTCCCTGCGATTGTTTTCCACTCCAAAATACTGATGATCTCTGACCGGTCAATAGCCAAAGAATCAATGTCTGTTATTTTTCTCAAGTGTTATCTTGTTAAGCTGTGAAATAAACCTGCACTGGACTCATATCCCACCACTGGACTTATATTCAAACAACAAGGTAATTCCAACATTAGATTTATCACAGAATTATAAACAATAGTTGCAGGAGGAGGCCACTAATCCTATCGAGCCTACTCCATGATTCAGTATGATCATGGTTATATATGCTACTTTTCTGTCTTCCCCACTTACCATCGACTCCTTGAAAGATCAGAAGTCTATTTCTCTTAGCTTTGAATATTTTCAATGACCCAACCTCCACTGCTCTGTGTTGAAGAGAACTCTGAAAGCTAATATCTATCTGAGAGAGAAAAAAAATCCGCCTCACTTATTCTTCTAAACTTTATTGAGTTGTAGCCTCAACCTTTCTTCATAACACAACCCATGTGAACTAAAATAAGAGATTAAAACGGTACAGCATTGCTACAATGCTGCCTCTCCAATGTATTGTACAATTGTAACAAAACGTCACTACTTTTATTCTCCATTCCCTTGTAATAAAGTTCAACATTCTATTTGCCTTCCTATTTACCTACTTGTTGTAATTCATTTACAAGCCTGCACAGATTTCTATGTATTTCAAAGTTCTGTAGTCTCTCTTCAGTTTAATAATACTCTCCTTTTCTATTCTTTCTGTTGAAGTGGATAATCTCACCTTTTTCCACCTTGTACTGTCGGTTCTGATATAACTCGACAGCGCAGTTCTTGTGCGATCTCATATTATACAAAAATCAAACAATAGCCGTGCCACTTAAGCAAATGGGGCTGGAATCGCATTCTAGCCAATACAGATAAGGAAAGTTCACATTCTTCAAAACAATGGTCTACATTCTTCAATCGCGTTAAAGCCTATTCTCATTGAAGAAACACACGCTATAGCAGAACCGACTGTACTCCATTTGCTAAATGTTTGCCCACTCACAAAACTTATCTGTATCCCTTTGCAGTGGGGAAGTTTTTGCAGTGGGGGTGTAATGTGGTAGACTGAGAAAAACAATGTAATACTTGAGTGCAGAAGTCGTGTTGAATTTAGTGGAAGGGCTGTATAGTAAATTTTTTCTTCCATTTGTTACTAGTAGCTAACAAGATTGATAAGCTGAGGGCAGAAAGCCTTTTCTTCAATGGTTCTTAGCAGTTGGAGGATGAGGGAAGAAGCTACATATCAGGGCTTGTGAGTGAGTTTATCTTTTATTGCAGAAAATGGGAATGATGAGGGAGAGGTATGGTAGGAGGTGACCTAGTTAATGACTGAGCCTCCACAGCCTTCTGTGGCAATGAATTCCATGGATTCAACACTCTCTGGCTTAAGAAGCTTCTTCTTATCTGCATTCCAGAAGGTCTTCCCTTTACTCTAAGGCTGTGCCCTTGGATCCTAGTCTCTCCTACCAACGGAAACATATTCCCAACATCCACTATGCCTAGGCCATTCAGTATTCTGTAAGTTTCAATTAGATACCTGCTCATCCTCCTAAACTCCATCGAATATAGACCCAGAGTCCTCAAATGTTCCTCATATATTAGGTTTTTCATTCCTGGGACCATTCTCGTGAGTCTCCTCTGAAAATGCTACAGGGCCAGTACATCCTTCTTGAGATATGGGGCCCATAACAGTGCACAATACTCCATATGTGTTCTGACCAGAGCCTTATAGAGTCTCAGAAGTACATTCCTGCTTTGATATGCAAGTCCTCTCAAAATAAATGCCATCATTGCATTTGCCTTCCTAACTACTGACTCAAGTTTACTTTGAGAGAATCCTGGACTAGAATTCCCAAAACTTTTTTCACTTCAAACTTCTGAATTTTCTTCCCATTTAGAAAATAGTCCAAGTCTCTATTCTTCCTACCTCACACTTTCCCACATTGTACTCCATCTGCCACTTCTCTGCCCACCCTCCTAAACTGTCCAAATACTTCAGTCTCCCTGCCTCTTCAATGCTATCTATCCCTCTATCTATCTTTGTATTGTCTGCAAACGTAGCCAAAATACCCTCAGTTCCCTCACCCAGAACATTAATATATAAAGTGAAAAGTTGCTATCCTAACACTGAGCCTTGCAGAACACCACTTGTCACTGGCTACCATCCTGAGAAGGACCCTTTTATCCCCACTTTCTGCAATCTTCAGACAGCCAAGCTTTTATCCATGCCTTGCCTCTGACATCATTGGCCCTTATCTTACTCAGTAGCCTTCTGTGCAGCACCTTGTCAAAGGCCTTCTTGAAGTTCATGTAGATAACATCCATTAGCTCTCCTTAGTCTAACCTGCTTGTTACTTTCTCAAAGAACTCTAGAAGATTTGTTAGGCATGACCTCTCCTTGATGAAACCATGCTGACTTTGCCCCATTTTACCAGACACTTGCAAGTATTCAGAAATCTTATGCTTCACAATGGATTCCAGAATCTTACCCACGACCGAGGTTAGGCTACTTGGTCTGTAATTTTCCATCTTTGCCCTATTCCTTTTTTAAACAGGGTTGTCATGTTAGTAACTTTCGAGTCCTCTGGGACCCTACCTTATTCCAGTGATTCCTGAAAGATTACCACTAATGCTTCCACTATCTTTTTAGCTATCTCTCTTAGAACTCTGAGGTGGAGCCCATCTGGTCCAGGTGACTTATCCACTTTCAGGCCATTCAGTTTTTCCATCACCTTCTCCTTTGTAGTTGCCTTTATTCAGCTGTAATACTGTTACCTCTGATTCTATCTTCTCCCTCTCAAATTGCAGAGTAAATTCACTCATATTATGATCACTGCCTCCTAAGGATCCCTTCACCTTTAGCTCTCCTTAGTCTAACCTGCTTGTTACTTTCTCAAAGAACTCTAGAAGATTTGTTAGGCATGACCTCTCCTTGATGAAACCATGCTGACTTTGCCCCATTTTACCAGACACTTGCAAGTATTCAGAAATCTTATGCTTCACAATGGATTCCAGAATCTTACCCACGACCGAGGTTAGGCTACTTGGTCTGTAATTTTCCATCTTTGCCCTACTCCTTTTTTAAACAGGGTTGTCATGTTAGTAACTTTCGAGTCCTCTGGGACCCTCCCTGATTCCAGTGATTCCTGAAAGATTACCACTAATGCTTCCACTATCTTTTTAGCTGTCTCGCTTAGAACTCTGAGGTGGAGCCCATCTGGTCCAGGTGACTTATCCACCTTCAGGCCATTCAGTTTTTCCATCACCTTTGTGATTCTATCTTCTCCCCCTCAAATTGCAGAGTAAATTCACTCATATTATGATCACTGCCTCCTAAGGATCCCTTCACCTTTAGCTCCCTTATCAAGTCTGTCTCATTGTAGAACACTAAATCCAGTATTGCCTGTTCCCTAGTGGGCTCCGTCACAAGTTGTTCCAAAAAGCCATTTCATAGACATTCCACAAATTCCTTTTCTTGCAATCCACTACCAACCTGATTTTCCTAGTCCACCCGCATATTGAAATCCCCCATGACCATTGTAACTTTTCCTATCCTACACATCTTTTCTATCTCCGGGTGTATTTTGCACCCCAGCTCCTGACCACTGTTTGGAGGCCTATACATAACTCCAACTATGTTTTTTTTTGCCTTTGCAGTTCCTCAATTCTGTACCATCAAACCCTACTTTGTTTCTCGCTATTGATTTAATTTCATTTCTTACCAATAAGGCTACCCCCACCCTCCCTCTGCTCACCTGCCTATCTTTTCACTAGGATGTATATCCTTGAATATTCAGTTCCTCAATTCTAACCACACAGATTCTGTACCATCAACCCCTACTTTGTTTCTCGCTATTGATTTAATTTCATTTCTTACCAATAAGGCTACCCCCACCCCCCTCTGCTCACCTGCCTATCTTTTCACTAGGATGTATATCCTTGAATATTCAGCTCCCAATCCTGATCCCCTTGCAGCCACATTTCCTTATTTCCCTGCCCTTGCTAAGTCAGGTGGCAACTTAAATGTAAATCAGGCTATGAATTGCACATTGGGAGCCTGATTCAATTCTCTTAATATGTGTCTCAACTCACCAAGGAGAAAGTGAGGACTGCAGATGCTGGAGATCAGAGCTGAAAATGTGTTGCTGTAAAAGCGCAGCAGGTCAGGCAGCATCCAAGGCACAGGAGAATCGACGTTTCGGGCATAAGCCCTTCTTCAGGAACGAGGAAAGTGTGTCCAGCAGGCTAAGATAAAAGGTAGGGAGGAGGGACTTGGAGGAGGG
>NC_057737.1:34603334-34606261 GCF_004010195.1 Chiloscyllium plagiosum
CCGATACAGTCATCGATGTAGCGGAGGAAAAGGTGGGGGGTGGTGCCAGTGTAACTGCGGAAGATGGACTGTTCCACATATCCTATGAAGAGGCAATTTGATTGATGCCAGTATATGGGCAGTGTTATTGCAATTTTGGTGCTGAAAAAGCACACTGCACTAAAAAAAGTCTGCAAAACAAACTATTTAGAGATTCACATGGAGAGTTGTATATATTTGGAAAGCTTAAGCCTGAAAATAGTTAGCAAAATGACTACTGATTAGACAGGCTACATTTGAGTCTTTGCTAAATGGACAGTAGGTACCAGAAATTCTTCATAAACAGGAAAGTTCATAAACATATAAGATGCCATAACTGGATGACTGCCCTATCATTCAGCCATCCATTCTCTATGCCATGGTGTGCGTGGACACACAGTTTAATTTGAATAAAGTCTTTTTGCTTCTCAACAAGCATTTATGAAAGACACTGAAACCTGAATACATGAACACACATTGCCATTTCTGCATGATACCTTTTGGTACACACAAAGTTTCTTATTAGTTATTTATGTAAATATATGCTTTACCAGTTAAATGTTTAATTTTGAACTGAGGAATGTTAGTGTGTGTCATAGTGAAGCAAAGATCTTCAGATTTTAATATTGAACTGCTAAGCCCCTTTATCTGCCAAAGGAAAATTGAGAGCCCATGCCTGGTGCAAAATTTCAGGTCTGGCTTGTGAAATTGAAATGAGAGAAGTTTTTGCATTAGAAACATTTTCAAAATTGGAACACAATGAAGCAGCAATGTGAGACAGAAAGTTACTCAGATCCAAGCACATAAGTAGATATATTATACAATGAAAAATATTTTCTTCGAATGAATTTTGAAAAGGGTGAAGTACCAGAAATTATATCCCATGAAATAACAACCTAAAGTATTTAAGATTTCTGCATCATCTTAAGCTACATAATATGTTTTAGTCTTTGCAAAATATAATATGATTTAACTTTAATAAGCCCTTTGAGTAAGTACTGAATTTCCATAAGAGCACGGAAACAACTCTAAGATGCCAAACTTTAGAACATACAATTTGCTCTCAAATTCTCTAGGGGTTTACAAACTGTGTAACTTGTAAATTTGATTTAAGCTTCACAAGACTGGAATGGCTTTTTGAACATTCCAGCTGGAACTCAATCTGAGAGAAATGTGACAAGATTTGTGAGGGGCTTGTGAATCCTGTCTGAAATCAAATGCCAAAGACTTGCACTCAATTGAACTCATGCGATGAGGAAGTGAAAATGCCAACTCTCTACTGAAAATTATGCATGTCATTGGACAAAAACATGCCATTCTGAGACTTTCAACTTTGTCACAGGGATGGCATAATGAGTGCAAGCACATACAGAGGATAGAATCTAACCATATTTTTGCTTAAGATAGGACTAAGGAGTGCAAATAGTGCTATGTCATTGTACTAAAAGAAGATGGACGTGCCTATATAGTACAACAGCAGAATGAGAAATTCACCAGCTCCAAATAAATGTATAATAAATAAATAGGCACAGTACACACCAAGTGTTACCAACCTTTTACTGGGGGATAATTCCAGTTGTGGAACTATTTGAATAAAATTAAATAAAATGGGATTCGATTACTTTGATAACCAGGAAGACAATTTTAGAGATGAATTATTGGCAACTTAATACAGTAGATTTTAGACGGTTACAAGTTAATTGAAAATGCATCACTGGTGAATAAAGAAATGAATAAAGAGAACATTAAAGGTTATGCTGGAATACAGAATATCAGATATTACAGTAGTATTTTAAATAATTCTTTCAGTGAATACCCCTGCCACTGGCAAGATCAGCATTTAATGCTCACCTCTAATAATAAAATAGTGGTGAGCCACTTCCTTGACTCTGTGCAGTTCATATTACATATGCATATCTACAATGCTATTATGTAGGAAGATCCAGCAACAGTGAAGAAAAAATGAAATATCTTCAAGTCAGGACGATGTGTGACTTTAAGAAAAACTTACATGTTTCCAGGTTCCAATATGTATGCTCTCCTTCTAGGTGTTACTATCATAGGGATGGAAGGTGCTTCTGAAGGAGATTTGGTGTATTACTACGTGCATCTTGCACAAGATACACATTGCTGCCACTGTGTGTTGGTAAAGAAGAGATTGGGAGATGGTGATGGAGTGCCATTAAGTGGCTTGCTTTGTCCTGGTTATGGCAAGTCTTTTTTTTAATTCATGGGATATAAGTGTTGCTAGAAATATCAGCTTTATTTGCCCATCAATAATTGCAAATTAAAAAAAAGAAAAAAATTATTGTACACTAACACTTGTGTGAGGCAAATGTGGGGAGTGATGGATTCTCAGGGGAACGTAGCACAAACAGCCAAGCTTCTGCTATTGAGACGGGCTCTAATGTAATAAGAGGTACGTCGGATTCTAAGAGATTGATTGTATTCGGGGACGCTCTAGTCCAAAGTACAGACAGACGTTTCTGTAGCCAGCAGCGAAAAATCAGAATGATGTGTTGCTTCCCTGGTGCCAGGATCAAGGATGTCTTTGAGAGGGTGCAGAATATTGTCAAGAGGAAGAGGGGCCAGCAGGAGGTCATTGTACACAGCGGAACTAACGACAATAGGAAGGGAAAAGGTTGAGATTCTGAAGAGAGATTACAGACAGTTAGACAGGAATTTAAAAAGGAGGTCCTCGAGAGTTGTAATATTTGGATTACTCCCAGTGCTACGAGCTAGTGAGGGCAGGAATAGGAAGATAGAGCAGATGAATGCATATCTGATGAGCTGGTATATGGGAGAAGGATTCACATTTTTGGATCATTGGAAACTGTTTTGGGGTAGAGGTGACCTGTACAAGAAGGACAGATTGCACATAAATTGGAAGGGGACTAATATACTGGCAG
>NC_057737.1:34606660-34709184 GCF_004010195.1 Chiloscyllium plagiosum
GTGATGGAAAAGGATAGACCAGATCTAAAAGTTGAACTTCTAAATTGGAGGAAGGCTAATTTTGATGGTATTAGGCAAGAACTTTCAAAAGCTGATTGGGCACAGATATTCGCAGGTAAAGGGACAGCTGGAAAATGGAAAGCTTTCAGAAATGAGTTAATGAGAATCCAGAGAAAGTATATTCCTGTTAGAGTGAAAGGAAAGACTGGTAGGTATAGGGAATGCTGGATGACGAAAGAAACTGAGGGATTGGTTAAGAAAAAGAAGGAAGCATATGTCAGGAATAGACAGGATAGATCGAGTGAATCCTTAGAAGAGCATAAAGGCAGTAGGAGTATACTTAAGAGGGAAATCAGGAGGGCAAAAAGGGGATATGAAATAACTTTGGCAAATAGAGTTAAGGAGAATCCAAAGGGTTTATACAAATACATTAAGGGCAAAAGAGTGACTAGGGAGAGAATTGGGCCCCCCAAAGATCAGCAAGGCAGCCTTTGTGTGGAGCCGCAGGAGATGGGGCAGATACTAAACGAGCATTTTGCATCAATATTTACTGTGGCAAAGGACATGGAGGATGTGGAATGTAAGGAAATAGATGGTGACATCTTGAAAAATGTCCATATTACAGAGGAGGAAGTGCTGGATGTCTTGAAACACATAAAAGTGGATGAAATCCCAGGACCGGATCAGGTGTACCGCAGAACTCTGTGGGAAGCTAGGGAAGTGATTTCTGGGCATCTTTCTTAGATATTTGTATCATTGATAGTCACAAGCCAAAGAACTATAGAGCAGTGAGCCTGATGTCGGTGGTGGGCAAGTTGTTAGAGGGAATCCTGAGGGACAGGATGTACATGTATTTGGAAAGGCAAGGACTGATTAGGGATAGTCAACATGGTTTTGTGCGTGGGAAATCCTGTCTCTCAAACTTGATTTGAGTTTTTTGAAGAAGTAACAAAGAGGATTGATGAGGGCAGAGCAGTAGATGTGATCTATATGGACTTCAGTAAGGCACTCAACAAGGTTCCCGAGTGGGAGACTGGTGAGCAAGTTTAGATCTCATAGAATAGAGAGAGAACTCGCTATTTGGATACAGAACTGGCTCAAAGGTAGAATACAGAGGGTGGTAGTGGAACGTTGTTTTTCAAACTAGAGGACTGTGACCAGCGGAGTGCCACAAGGATCAGTGCTGGGTCCACTTCTTTTTGTCATTTATATAAATGATTTGGATGTGAGCATAAGAGGTATGGTTAGCAAGTTTGCTGATAACACCAGAATTATCAGGTGTAGTGTACAGTGAAGAAGGTTACCTTAGATTGCAACAGGATCTTGATCAGATGGGCCAATGGGCTGAGAAGTGGCAGATGGAGTTTAATTTAGATAAATGTGAGGTGCTGCATTTTGGGAAAGGAAATCTTAGCAGGACTTATACACTTAATGGTAAGGTCCTAGGGAGTGCTGCTGAACAAAGAGACCTTGGAGTGCAGGTTCATAGCTCCTTGAAAGTGGAGTCGCAGGTAGATAGGATAGTGAAAAAGGTGTTTGGTATGCTTTCCTTTATTGGTCAGAGTATTGAATACAGGAATTGGGAGGTCACGTTGCGGCTATACAGGACATTGGTTAGGCCACTGTTGGAATATTGCGTGCAATTTTGGTCTCCTTCCTATCGGAACGATGTTGCGAAACTTGAAAGGATCCAGAAAAGATTTACAAGGATGTCGCCAGGGTTGGAGGATTTGAGTTAGAAGGAGAGTTTAAATAGCTAGGGCTGTTTTCCCTGGAGCGTCAGAGGCTGAGGGGTGAACTTATAGAGGTTTATAAAATTATGAGAGGCACGGATAGGATAAATAGACAAAATCTTTTCCCATGGATGGGGAAGTCCAGAACTAGAGGGCATAAGTTTAGGGTGAGAGGTAAAAGATATAAAAGAGACCTAAGGACAACTTTTTCACTCAGAGGGTGGTACGTGTATGGAATGAGCTGTCAGAGGAAGTGGTAGATGCTAGTACAATCGCAACATTTAAAAGGCATCTGGATGGGTAGATGAATAGCAAGTGGTAGGAGGGATATGGGCCAGCTGCTAGCAGGTGGGATAGATTGGGTTGGGATATCTGGTCGGTGTGGACAAGTTGAACCGAACGGTCTGTTTCTATGCTGTACATCTCTATGACTCTATGACTTCCCATTAACCAGCCCAAGCATAAATGTTTCCTATCTGTTTCTGCATATGGGCATGAACTGTTCCTTTTCTCTAGTGTCTGCGATTGATACTGAACATTTTACCACCATCAACAAACTTTCCAACATTTGGTCTTATGATGAAAGGAGGTCAGTGATGAAGCAGCTGAAGTTGTATGGGTTTGGATATTATCTGAAGGAAATGCAAATCTATATTCAGGGGCTGAGATGATTGTTCTCCAACAAATGCAACCAACTTTCTTTATGCATGGTAAGATTATAATCAGTGGAGAATTTTCCCCCAATTCTCACTGACCTGAATTTTGCGAAGGATCCTTTATGCCGTCAACAAGATACACTGCAGTAAATCACCAAAGCTCATTCAAAAGTGCATTACAAACCGTAGTCTCCACAATTTAGGAGGACAAGTGCTGCGGGCATGTGGGGAAGCCACCACCTACAGATTCTTTCCAAGCTACATACTGCTCATCCTAATCTAGAACTACAACACTTCTTTCAATGATAAATAATTTGAAACAAGGAACATATGGATCCTGGCAATCTGAAGAAACAATAAAAAATGCAAAAGAATTGCTGCAAGATTTGTCAGCATCTGTGGGAAGAAAACAGAGTTAATGCTTTGATTTCGGTGTCTCTTCATCAGAACTGATAAATAATCTATGAATGCAATGATCGAAAATGCACCTTCATATTATCTGCAAAAAAAGCAGCAGTTTAGTAGCTTAAAATGTTGTACTAGAAAATATTGGTCATATAAATATATATAAATTAATTATTTTTGTTCCTTTCCTTTTCCTAAAATCTTTGATTATGCCTCATTCGAATTATATGTAAGCGAAATATGAGCATACCTTTGAAGTTTCTGCCAAAGCCTGGTTCTCTGCTGAAGGACCATTCCCTTACGCTCCTCTTGGACTCTGTCTTCCTCCTGTTCAACTTCACTGCAGATGTCTATCAACACTAATATCATTCAACATGGAAAAAAACTGTAATTATTCTGCTAACATAATCTGATCAACATTACAAAGTTTTCTTTGAGAGTACTGATCATTGCAAAAATTATCCGAATAGTCTAAAACTACTCAACAGTTAATAAACAGAATCTCAGTTATTAAAGTGAAAGGAATGTTATTGTTTATTGTAAGGGGAAATGAATACAAAAGTCAGGAGGTTTGCTTCATTTATACAGGGCACTTGTAAAACCACATCTGGAATATTGTTCACAATAATGTTCTCACTATTTAAAGAAGGATATAAATGAATTGGAAGCCATTCAGAGAATGTTTCATGGACTAATGACAAGATTGGGCAGGTTATCTTATGAGAAACAGTTGGGCAGGCTCGGCTTGTATCTGCTGGTATTTAGAAAAGTAAGAGGTGGCTTGTTTGAAGCATATAGGATCCTGAGAGGCCTTGATGGAAGTAGAAATTATATTTCCAGAGAATCTAGAAAAAGGTTCTAGATTTTTCACATTAAAAGAGTCTTCACATTAAAATTGAGATGAGGAGCAACTGTTTATTATGGAGTGCCATAAGTCTTTGGGACTCACTTCCTCAAAAGGCGAGTGGAAACAGATTCTTTGATTATTTTTACGGCAGAGGTAGATGGACTCTTGATGAGCAAGTGATGAAAGATTTTTAAGGGTAGGCAGTAATATTGTACGATCAGATCAGCCACGATCTGATTGAATAGCAGAGTGGTCTTCAGGGACTGTCCAGCCTTCTTATTCACATATTCATATACATGTGTTGTGGGACCATGTTCAAATAAAGATCAAAATCAATGAGTGACGAGAATAACCTCTTTATTTAACAACCGCAGTAGCACAAGTTCGAGGCAGCGATAGAATTCCAAAATACAGTTCTTACTGTAGCCTGTTTATACACAGTTATTACATATATTAAAATTACACTGTTTTATCTACTATATGCAAAGGTTTGGGTGACTTCTGTTCTGGGGAAACAGAAGATGGGTTTGTTAAGTGCTGGTTGATACTCCTGATAGGATTAAGAGTGTATTTGGGTCTACTTGCATTATTAAGAGGTGTTAATCCTTTTTCTTTTAAGTTAGTAAATGTTTGTAAAAATACTAGGCCAATATGCTCCGAATAAGTTAAAAATTATACCTGTACTTAATAAAAGAATAAATGATAGTAAACTAATTACTGCAGTTGGGTTGTGAGATTTGTTAACTACAGAAGAACATCAATTATCCAAAGGACACGGGCAGGGAGTATTTCGTTTAGTTAATCAAATGCCGGATAATCGATGCCGGCTAACATAGTTAGCCACACATCAGAACCTTGTGATTTTGTTCGGACGATCTGAAGGTTGGTAATCGAATGCCGGATAATCGAGGTTCCTCTGTATTTGCCGGTGTGAGTTTCATTCATTCATGCAATTTTACGGAAGCACTGTCTTAATAGGAAGTTACTTAAAGGGGCTGGTGGCTGCTTGTTGGTGAAACTGTTAGATGGTCTGTATCTATTCAGGTCCTGAGACATGGTTGATAAGGGCTGATTAATATTATAATCTCTCATGGAGATATGATGATAGGGATGGTATTGTTCTGAATAAGTTACTATATTGACATTTATTCAGAGGTAACTTTTGATGTGGAAATAGGCCTAAACATGGTTTGTAGCAAGGGCTGATAAAGATTGAAGGTGTGAAAAGCAGTAATGGGTTGAAAGGGATGTTTTAATTTGTAATAGTAAAATGTACTACAAAGTTGCAGTTTTATGAATGAAAGAACATTGTAGTAAAGAGTTATGAATGAATGAAAAGGGATTATGGTACTCAATAAATATCGAGTTCTTGTGAGTGACTAATAGGAGAGCTATATTTAGTTAATATAGCGAGCTAATGAGGGAGTTAGTAAAGACATGAGTTAGTAAATAACATGCTATCTCACAGAATGTTCATATGTGTTACAAATTCATATAGAAATAATTTCTTGGTGGACATTTTATGCATGTTCTACCAATACACATAGCAAATCAAATTCCCTTATCAGGAATATAAATCATATATTCAAAAGAAAAAGGGAAGAAAGACATGCTTTTACATAACACAAATCATGATCATCGGACATCTCAAAATACTCTACTTTTAAAATGTAGTCAGTCCTGTAATGTAGGAAATGCAGAAACCAAGTTTGTTCACAGTAGTGTAATAATGACCAGGTAATCTGGTTTTTGAACAATAAACATTGAGTAGAACACAAGAGACAATTCACTACCTTTAATATTATGCCATGAATGTATAATGAAAGTTATCTTTAATTTCCAACATGAACATTACACTCTTCTACAAACAGCGATATTTTAGTAGCTCTGCTTTCCATCATCCATGTCCTCAGTTTGTGTTACAGCGAATTCCCCATACTTACACGGGGGAAAAATCCACTTTTTTCCCAGATTATTCTTGCTTTTGCTGCTTAATTAGAAGTAGTTAAAAAAATTAAAGTATGCATAAAAAGGAAAGAATATATGATTTTAAAAATATGGGGTATTGGGACATGGCCAAGATTGGATATCCCTTAAAATCAGAGAGTGGAATTGTGGTGCATGGTAAACCACATCCATTCAAAGTAATGGAAGCAGCATTCAGATTAGATTATCTACAGTGTGAAAACAGGCTCTTCGGCCCAACAAGTCCACACTGCCCCTCTGAAGAGAAACCCACCCAAACCCATTCCCCTACCCTATATTTACCCTGACTAATGCACCCAACACTGTGGGCAATTTAGCATGGCCAATTCACCTGACCTGCACATGTTTGGATTGTGGAAGGAGACCGGAGGAAACCCACGCAGACACAGGGAGAATGTGCAAACTCCATACAGACAGGCGGGAATCGAACCCAGGACCCTGGTGCTGTGAGGCAGCAGTGCTAACCACTGAGTCACTGTGCCACCCCCAGATATTGTGCTCTTATTAAATATAATAGTAATATCATGCAGTCTACCACTGATCATGCTATTAAATGACTCAACATTTCAGCAGGATGGAAAAGCGTATCACCTAAGGATCACTTGTGCTGCTTAAAGCCAACCTGCGCTGTTAACAATGAGGCGAACTCTGACTGCAGCAGGAGTGCAAGTGGTGAAAGAGAAATTCATTATTAGTGAGAATCTTGAAAAATAGCAAATAGACTTGAGAGTCCGAGCCCCACGGATCTCTATTGCAGCACGGAGAGACTTGGAACAGGAGTTACACTGAGGAGAGAGACTCTCTTCTCGGGATCCATGAGACTCTCCAAAGAAGTTACTAGAAAGGCAAAGGGAGTAGGTAACCATTGTTTTCTATTTTATTCTTAAAATACGGATGCAGGGCTCAAAGATGTTTCATGACCTCACAAGAGTGATCAACTATATTTTCATTTACCACAACCTACCAAATTCACCATAAGTCTTATGTACTGTGCCATTCACCACACCATCATCACCTGCCTATCAACAATCTGCATTGATCACAATTCACATCTCCCATTCACCTCACCTCATTTAAATATGTTTGAATTGTTGGGGTTAGTGTACTTTCAGTATCACTCAAACACTGCCAACTATAAAGTATACTTTCGTTCTTATGACATGGTTACAATTATAAGAATTCTTCCTTACATTAACTTTAATCCATGTTACTTTCTCTCAAATTATATGAGTATATATCACTTCTTTCCATGATGAAAATACAGTGGTGTTGGTTGGGGGTATGGGGAGGATATATGTGTGCACTAGGCACAGCTTCATGTCCTCGACCCAATAGAGGAGATAGTAGTAGAACAATTGGTGCAGCTAAATAGTTGAGGCCAAACCGGACTGTCACCATGAAATATGTTGAGATGTTCTGATCTAATCTGTCGAAAGCTTCATAGCTACATTTAGGATCAGAGATATTCACCTGTTTGATGTACTGAACATGGTTTCTTATCAACTGTATACTCAAGATAGAAGAATTTCTGCTATTGCAATATATTTCAGCATTGACAAGCAGAGATGGCAAAGCTAGATGTATGCATTTGATGGCACGCTGCATGACAGAGAAGCCTGATCCACAGCTACCTGATGAAGGAGTAGCACTTCGAAAGCTAGTACTTCCACATAAACCTGTTGGACTATAACCTGGTGTTCTATGATTTTTAACAATAACCATAACAGCCGCAGACAGCATTACCCTCACCTCCTCTAAGGCTGCACGTCAGTTCCAAGAAGTGCACAGAAAGCATCACCTTTGTGAAACAAAGATCTTGAAAGCACTGCTTCTGGCTCATTTGGAAACAGGAAAAGCACTTCGAAAAAGATTCTGGATGTATAAAGCTTTGCTGAGAGCTCTTCTCCGATTATTTCTTTTTCCACAAGCAACTTACCCTACTTTTATCTGTTTTTCCTGCACAATATTCCAGTTGCTGCAGTCCAGAGTTCTCCACTGGTATATCACTAGGTGCTGGTGCTCAATGGTATCCTTAGAATCACAAGTAACTCCTCTCCATTTGTAACAATTCTCCTGATGTACTTCAGCAACTGTAATTGATTTGATTTGTTTTATTGTTGTTACATACACCTAAGTACAGTGAAAATTTTTAGTTTTGCATGCAGTATAGGAAGATCATTACATACAAGGATGTACAGGTCAGAGGGTGTTTAGACAGAGCGAGGCACACAAAGTTATGGCTGCACAGGAGACCCATTCATAGTATAATAATGACAGGGAAGATGCTGCTCTTGAATCTGTTGGTCCATGTGTTTAAGTTTTTGCATCTTCTGTCCGATGGAAGAGAGTATAACTGGGGTGGCAAGGATCTTTGATGGTGTTGACTGCCTTTCTGCAACAAGGAAAAATGTAGGTGGAGTCTGTGGATGGGAGGTTGGCTTGCATGGTGGTCTAGGCTGTGTTCACAACTTTCTGTAGTTTCTTATGGTCCTGGGAAGAGGAGTTGCTGTACCAAGCTATGAACCACCCAGATAGAATGCTTTCTATGGTGCATCTGTCAAGGTTAATGAGGATCCTTATGGACATGCCAAATATCTTTAGGAAGAAGAGGCAATGTTGTGCTTCTTGACCACCACATTTATGTGGGAAGACCTGGACAAATTGTTGGTTATTGTCACTCCTAGGAACTTGAAGCTCTCAGTCCTCTCCACCTCAGGTCCTTTAATGTAGAGAGGAATGCGATCTCCTCCTTTCTTCCTGGAGTCAATAATCAGCTCTTTAGTTTTGTTGACATTGCGGGAGAGATTGTTATCTTTGCACCACGGCACCAAGCATTCTATCTCCTTCCTGTGTTCTGACTTGTTATTGTTTGATATTCGGCCTGCAATAATCATGTCATCAATTAACTTGTAGATAGCGTTTGGATGAAATTTAGCCACACATTCATGAGTGCATAGGGAGTACAGTAGGGGGCTGAGTACACAATGTTGCATGGTGCCGGTGTTGAGGATTATTGTGGGGGAGGTGCTGTTGTCTATCCCGCTGTCTGTAGTCAGGAAGTTGAGGATCCAGTTGCAAAGGGCAGAGGTGAGACCTAGGTATTGGAGTTTGGAAATTAGTTTGTTTGGGTTTATAGTGTTGAAGGCGGAGCTGTAGTCAATAAGTAAAACGCTGACATATGTATTCTTAATATCCAGATGTACCAGGTATGAATGTCGGGCTATGGAAATGACGTCTGCTGTGGACCTGTTGCACCAGTAGACTGATTGCAAGGGATTGAGGCAGACTGGGAGACTAGACCTCTCTTGAATTCTTGACTAACCTCTTGAAGGACTTTATAATTATGGATGTCAGAGGCAGTGGTTGTTGAGGCACATTACCTTGCCAAATCAGTCAACTTTTTCAAACCTAAACTGACCCAGGATGAAGTAATCAGCAACTAACCTATAAGTTATTGATGATAAAATTAAGTAGAGCAGGTGGTGCTGGGGGATGGGGTAGGGGCGGGGGATGGGTAGGGGCTTTGGGAGACCATGATGCTGCTGAATGCCTGTTAAGTAGTGTTTATATAAAAATGGCATTAATTAGAAAAGAAAGGACCAAAATGGCTGTTCTCAAGAAGAGTCATTGGACTCGAAATGTTAACACTGCTTTCTTGCCACAGATACTGCCAGACCTGCTGCATTTCTCCAGCAATTTCTGCTTTCGTTCCAAAATAGCAGTGTGGAACATACTAATTTTAGATCTGCCTGACAGTTACAAACTATGCTCTGTATGCTTCAGCACATCGTGTTAACACCTACCCTATCATTTTCAACAGGATAACATCTATTGCAAATTGCACTGGAAGTCAGTTGAAGTATCATCGATACCATTTTGACACTTAACTGGTATCTATAGCATCAAAACTATTGACACTATGGTGCCTGTTTTTCCAGCTGTGAACTGTATAGAATCAGTGCTGCATAGCCAGTTATTTTTTTGGCTGATAACCCAACTTGATCTGCACACCATGTTGAGTCTTTAACCATGAATAGTGCCATGACAGATTCACTGGTTTTATGTATAGATATAAAGTAAAAGATCAAAAAATAACCGATAAAATATGACAAGTTGATGAGAAAATTAAAAATAATTGAAGGGACACTATCATACTGTAAATTATGTTCATGTCGTCCCACATTCAACTTTGTCTGGCAGCCTCCCTTGCTTCTTCCAGGCTCACATTCAAATGATTCTGGCAGGTTTTTTTTCCTTCCTCTAGGTTCAGCTTCAATAGGCTCTGCCAAGTTTCCTTCATTCTTCAGAGTCCTCTCATTTAATTCTCCCTTTAGGATCATCACATTTTTAAAAAAGTACTTGCTGCCAGTGATCCTTTTACAGAATGTGGGTACCATCTCTAACTTCACTGATGGTGACAATTCTGTATATTATCACCAATTGCTCTAAAATAAAATTCAAATGTTGATTTAACGAACGTTTCCTGAATTAGGGGTTCTGGAAAAATGTGGATTATGGTGCATTTCTGTCTAATGCATGTGCATTACAGAAACCATCAATATCACATTTATGGGACACCTGTCCCTGTTACACTCACCTCTGGCTGCACCCTGTTGTTATGCCACCTATTTTACAAAAGAAAACTTCAATTCAGGACCATATAGGATTTGATTAATTTCCAAATCATTCTGGAATCAATTTACTATCAAAACCTTTATTGGACTTAATTCAATTTCAGACTCAGTTGGAATTAGTTGTGTCAGATCATATTGGATTCAATTTAGTTCCAGACTATTTTGACATAATTTGCTTCCAGACTTTATTGAAAACTATTCACATCTGGATTGTTTCAGTCATCATTTGCTCCTGGACTGCATCATATTCAATTCACATTCCATCCAGTATCAAACTCAATTCCCTTAGAGATTGTGTCACGCTCGGCTCTCCCCAGACTGTCAGACTTGATTCACTTAGCTGCCATTTCAAAATCAAATAACTGCTAAAGCATAATAAGTACCATTAATTTTCAGACCGCTGGTTTACCTTCAGACATTAAATTAAATTCCAGACAATATCAGGCTGCAATTACTTGTGAGAAACAAGAATTTGAATTTATAACAGGATTTATAACAAGATCAGTATTTTGATTCTGATGAGCCCCATTCAAGGACACCTTCAATCTATTACAGTTACAATAGGCGTTTTGAACTGCAGAAACTACATGCCCTCGTAATCTCAAAATCCTGAAGCCTTCCTCCAATCTTGGGTCGACGAATCATCCCCTATTATTGGCTTCCAGTTTCAGAATCTCCTCCTCAGTGGAGGATGAGAATGGCCAGGTTTGCAGGTTCACCCCTCACCCTGGCCTTGTCTCAAGCGCTATATTGCTTTTTTTCTTGAAAGTAAAGAGAGTCACTGGCTGGAACCTTGCAGGGACCTGAATGATATGGGGTATGGTGAGATTTGTGGCCCCAAGTCTATTGAGGCCTCTATCGATGTCAGAGCAATCTTTTTATGCATTTGCTGAATGTTGAGGTGAGCTTCTCACCAAGCAGTGAGGTGAATTACCAATTAAGGCAGCTTATTGCTTATTAAATATGTTATTAATGTAACAATTCACTTAATTAGTACTCTGCTTTCTATCTTATCAAATTCACGAAATAAGCAAGAATTCTTGACAGAGGTCAAAGCCTTTACCTGGCTAATTCAGATCACCACTGGCTGTGACCATGTTGCTCAACACCAAACAGCATCTCAAGGCATGATTCATTGACACCAGCTGTATGCACCCTTCGTCTGCAGACATTAACATTCAACATTTGTCCAGTCCTCATGATCCGCATTTCACCTTTCCAATCACTTGCAGGACAGTGAGGAAGCACAGCCTACATTGCTGGGTGCTCAAAAACTAGCAATGAGAGGTATTAATACATCATAGATTGGGTCAGGCTACATCTCAGGCCTGCTCACTTCCTCTCAAAGTGCTTGCTGACTTCAAGCCTAATTGCATGCTTACAGCATCCACGCTTTGCCTTGTCTTGTCATGACATGCCTATTGGCTGTTTGGTGCTTTAGTGAGAGGAAGGGTTATCAAGTTCTACCACACTGACATGCTGTTTTGTGTGGGCAGGCTTCTTGTCAGTCAGGATTGGGAATAAAATCTTCATCCAGAGATGGAGGCATCCCTGCCAGTCAGAGTTCCTGCTACCATCAATCACAGGCAAATTGTGCACATAATCTTGTCCACTGTCAAGTTGCTCATTCAGGCTGGTCATGATCAGCAGGTATGTCCAATGGCAGTCTGGGGAGTGGCAACTATCAGGTTATCAGAAGCAGTCAGAGAAAATGCGTATCATCATGTGGAGTGCTGCAAAAACAACAGTCGGGCATCTTATCTGTTATGTCTGGGGAATGCTTGAACTCAGTCAGAGTCTGGGGTGTATACAATCCTGGGAGTCCATGAACTGATCATTGAGGAGGGTGCAAGAGTAGTGTGTAAGGGGTATGGAGGGATCACTGCCAATATGGGTGGGGGAGTCAAGGTTGAGGGATGAAAGGAGAACCAGGGGCAAGGTGGACAAGTACAATGATAGGGAGAAGAACAAGGTGTTTGGCGGGGTGCATGGTAGGTAAAGCAGCATTGAAGAACAAGGTAGGCTACCAGAGGTGGCGTTATTAGTTGTATCATGGCATCCACAGTTTCCTGCAAATGCAACTGGAAAATATCTGGAACAAAGCCTGGAGTAGATGGAGTTTGTGCCAGTTTGATGAACAAAAGTGGAGGATTGACATTTGCCTGACACTAGGGCATTAAATGATCAAATATATAAAGTAGACACTTGCAAACTATAGCTACATTTCACTTACAATATTTCATTTCTATTTGCAATGCGTGCAGAATGGATATGAGCATCAATGGATTTAGTGTTGAGTGCCAGAAAGGACAGTTGGAGGCAAATTTCAATATGGTGGAAGTCCACTTGGGATGGAAGAGTGGAAATGGGATGTCAAGGAAGTACAATGTAAAAGGGGGAGGCTCAGAGAAGGTATCTGGGAGCCAGGCAGAGTTCAATGTTAACAGTTTCCACTATGAGCTATGTTTCCTGTAAACGCAACTGGAAAATATCTGGAACAAAGCCTGGACTGGATGAAGTTTGTGCCAATTTGATGGATGAAAGTGTAGGATTGATGTCTGCCTAACACTAGGTCATTAAAGGAGCAAATACATAAAGTAGACACTTGCAAAACTGCAGCTACATTTCACTTACAATCATTTCATTGCTATTTGCAGTGCATGCAGAATGAAGGTACTTAGGGTTCAAATCCTCACCCCAACCACTACCACATAACCCCAGAGTCCAGTGGCAGCTGTTTGACCTTCTGTGGTGACCTGCCCTAGAAGCTGTCGCCAGGCACTTCATCATATTAAGCAACAGTGTTCCATTCATTCAACAGACCACCCTCACCATGTTACCCAGAATGGACACCAGTCCATCTGTGCCTAGAGTAATTGTGCAATCTTGTTGCCCACTGCATCTACCATTTCATAATGTACAGTAGGGCTTTGTTTGGTGGTCTGGAGCCTTATGGTCTACATTTGGATCCTCTGCAGAAGATCGAATATGGGCTATTTTTTCCTGGTGATTTTGAACCTATGTCTCTTATATACCTGGTTGGAGAAAGCAACTATGGCTTGTAGGATGAGGTAGAGGTGAAGGGGGATAAAGAATATAACATTCGAAAAACATGGTGCAGTTTGTCATGATCATGACTCTCAACCTGCTTGGGATAGCCAGCCTGTGTTTTTCCAGAGGCAGAGAATGTACAGGTGAGCTCAGTCATTTTAAAGGTAATCTCCAGGCATATCTGTGATACATTCGACAGAACGAAGAGTGTGACCTTCTCGAAAGTTGTTTTAATATTTTATTTGTCATAAATATCTTGTGTACAGTATGTAAAATGTGAGCTGTGGCGAAGTGGAATTAGCGAAGTGGTGAATCTATGTGTAGGAAGAGAAGGAGCTGAAATGGAATATGCTACAATGAGTGCATGTTAAGTTAAGAGAAATTGAAATGAAAGAATAGTGAGAGTGAAGGTGATGCAGGTATAAATGGAGACTAGGAGAACAATATTCTTACTCTGATAACTTTTCAATGAGAAGTTAACTCCTTTCAATGTTGCCGCTATATTCTGGGAGCAAAGTTCTTTGCGTTGTCATCCTCTTCATCCTCTTTCCACTGAAAGTGGTGATGTTGTCCAGTATACTATCTGTCTTGCTTTCCTGACCTCCAATGGAGAATCTGGCTTCCCACATTGGTCCTCTTAGAGCTATGTTTTCCTGTCTTAAATTTTCCTATTCTCAGTAGCCAGAGTACACCTTTTTTTTAAGAGGGTACTGGCTACCTTTAAATGGTCTTTGTTCCCAATTTTCCATCTCCCCAAATAGATATGCAGGCTATGAATACTTTGGAAAGCACTGGCTGTACCTATTAATTACTGTAATGATTACTAACACCAATTTCATATAGTGCTGAACACCCATGAAATGAGAGTTTGCATCTATAGGGCACAATCAAACTTATAGTTCAGTATTTTTGGTTCCTCATTGTTCCTTCAGACAAAAGCTTGATGAAAGCAAGATACCTCTACATAAGAAGAAAACATTGCAGAAACAGAAATAAGTAAACATAATTTAGATTTCAAGATAATGGATGGGCAGAACTATTGCTTTTGCTACTGAATCAGGGGCTACAGTGCTTTAGACAAATTTGTTGGGCTGAGTTTATTGAAAAGTTTTGATATATAGGTAATGACAGTTTAAGAGTGGAGTTGTGTTTTGCTTTATGAGGGCATTCAAGCAAAATTGATTTAAACATTGCTCTGTGAGAATTTCCTGGATGATTTGCACTGGGCCAAAGTTAGATAACCAGAAACCCCAATTAGTTTATGAGAATAGTCATACCTCTCAATTAAAAAACATGAATTTCAGTCATATAAACTTAAATTCTTTCTAAATGCATGTAAGTTCACTCCCATAGTGTTAGGTACAGGTGAATTTCACTCATGTAACTTTACCTCTAGCAGCAATATGCAAGCCTATCTGTAGACTGACAATGCAGGAAGTGCCAAAAACCATTTCCCAGGCAACCAGTCTGGCATGAACCAACTGGAGTTTGTCACCTTCCCTGACCTGACGTTTCTGTACATGGGCGATCATCACTGATGCCAACAAGCTGCTTCAGTGTCAGGATACAGAACTTGTCAGAGATTAAGCATGAATGACCTGCTTTATTCACTCCTGCAACCACAAGTGTTGGGAAGAAAAGTGAGCCCTTTTTATCTGCTGTCCCTCAGACAACAATTTACTATTCCTTTCTACTGAAGGCCACTTGGAGAAAATACTGAGGTTGGCAAGGGCACTCTGGTTGGTGGACTTTAACAGTCATCATCAAAAATGGCTCAGCATCACCATACTGTCCAAATCCTGACAGCTACCAGTCTAGCCCTGAAGAGGATGGTGACAGAATCAATAACAGGGAAACTTGTTTCAACTCGGCCTCACTGATCTAACAATCTAACTGCATGATATGAAATCTGGTGGAACCCATTGTGATTGGTAGTGACTGCATCCATGGCAAGTATTAGTTGCTTGAGGAATTCTGGTTCAGAGTTGATGTCTTGAAGTCTGACCTTTGAACAAGGTGACACAACAGATATGGAGATAGTTACCTGGACATAATGTTTTAGGTGGCAGTCATACCCCCTTAGATTAACTACCTTAATTTAGTCAGTGGTCAGGGACATGGAACATTAGGGAAAAAGTTCAAAGTGGGAGGTTTCAACAGAGGTTATTAAAGTTTCCAGAAAAAAATATATAGGACAGAGTGTGGAAAGGGTCAGGAATCTAACTTCAGACATAGCAGATTAGGGGACAACTATGGGACGGGGCAGTCAATGCAGGACTGAGGGTGTTGTATTTAAATGAATGCAGTCTACAAAGCAAAGTAAATAAGCTTGTAGCAGAGATTGAAATTCCCAAGTACGATGTTGAGCGTTTCTCAAATGACTGCAAGTGGATCAGGGCTAGGAATTAAATATTCAAGGATGCACATTCTAGTGAAAGGACAACAGATGGTCAGAGGGGGCAGGATTGCTTTGTTCATGGGAAATGAAACTAAATCTATAGTAAGAAGTGATGTAGAGTTAGAAAGTGTAGAATCTGTGTAGGTAAAGTTGAGGAAGCGCAGAGGAGAAAAGACTTAGAGGGGAGTTGTGCACAGGCTTCCAGCAATAGTCAGGTTATGGGGCAGACAATAACTGGGGAGACACAAAAGGCATGTAAGAAATTCGCGATTAAAATAATTAGCAGGGTCTTCAATATGCACGTGGACTGGGAAAATCAGGTTGGTAGCTGATCTCAAGAAAAAGAATTCATGGAATGTATATCAGATGGATATTTGGAGCAGCTTGTGATACAACCCACCATGGAAAAAGGCAATTCTGAGTTTGGTAATGTGTCATGGGGCAGACTTGATTAGGGAGCTTAAGGTGAAGGATTCACTCAGGGGCGGTGACCATATTATAACAGAATTCACCTTGCATTTTGAAAGGGAGAAGCTTGAATCAAACGTAACGGTCTCACAATTTAGCAAAGGTAACAACACAGATATGAGGGAGAGCTGGCCAGAGTTGACTGGAAGGGACGCCTACCAGAGTAGATAGTATAATAGCAATGGCTGGAGTTTCTAGGGATAATTAAGGAGCCACAACAGAAATTCATCCCAAGGAAGAAGAAGCATACTAAATTGGGGATGAGAAAACCATGGTTGACAAGGCAGTCAGGAACAGCTTAAAAGCAAAAGAAAAAGCATACAATGTGTTGAAGATTAGTGGGAAGTCAAAAGATTATTAATCCTTTAAAATACAGGGGATAATTTAAAAAACAGTAAAAGTGAGGGGGGTGAGAGTGCGCAGAGAAGATGAAATATGAGATTAAGCTAGCTAGTAATATGAAAGAAGATTGCAAGAGTTTTTTTAGATATCTAAAAGGGAAGAGAGAGGCAAGAGTGGACATTGGGCTACTGGAAAATGAGGCTGGAAAAGTAGTAATGGGGAACAAAGAAATGACAGAGGAACTGAATAGATTCTCTGCATCAGTTTTCACAGTGGAAGACACTAGCAGGATACCAATTCCCAAGAGGCTCAGAGGTGAGTGTAGTGGCCATCACTAAAAAAAAGGTGCTGGGGAAGCTGAAAGGTCTGAAGGTGGATAAATAATCTGGACCAAATGGACTACACTCCAGAGTTTTGAAAGAGATAGCTGAGGAGATTGTAGAAGCACATGTGGCTATTTGTTGGGAAACACTGGGGTCAGGGAGAGTGCCAGAGGACTGGAAAATGGCTTATGTAACACCCCTTTTTAAAAAGGGAGGGAGGCAGAAGACAAGATACTACATGTTGGTTAGCTTGACCTCTGTCATTAGTAAGATTTTAGAGTTCATTATTAAGGATGGGATTGCAGAATACCTTCACTTGGAATTGCATTGTAAAATGGTGTGGAGTCAGCACAGCTTCATCAATGGGAGGTCATGCCAGACAAATCTGTTAGTATTCTTTGAAGAGGTAACAAACAAGTTAGATGAAGGAAAGCCAGTGGATATGATCTATTTGGATTTCGAGATGGCCTTTAATGAGGTGCTGCACAGGAGGCTGCTAAATATGATAAGAGCCCATAGGGACAAAGTGCTGACACAGATAGAGGATTGGCTGCTTTGTTGAAAAGAGACAGCAGGGAATAAAGGGGTCTTTTTCAGGATGGTAGCTGGTGACCAGTGGAGTTTCCACAGGGGTTCATGTGGGACCACAATTAATTATGTTATACATTAACAGTCTGAACAAAGGAAATAAGGGCTTTGTTGCTAAGTTGCAAATGACACAAAGAAATGTGGAAGGACAGGTTGCGTTGAGGAAGTGGGGAGGCTGCAGAAAGACTTGGACAAGAGGGGGCAAAGAAGTGGCAGATGGAATACCATGTGGGAAAATGTGAGGTTATGCACTTTGTAAGGAAATATAGAGGTGTAGACTACTTTCTAAATGGGAAAAGGCTTTGAAAATCTGAAGCACAAAATGGCTTAGGAGTCTTAGCTCAGAACTCTCTTAAGGTTAACATATAGGTCCAACTGTAGTTAGGAAGGCAAATGCAATGTTAGCATTCATTTTGAGAAGGCTGGAATACAAGAGCTGAGATGTGCTGCAGAGGCTGTTAAGGCTCTGGTCAGACTGCATTTGGAATATTGTGAGCAGTTTTTGGACCTGTATCTGAGGAGGAATGAACTGGCATTGGAGAATGTCCAGCGGAGGTTGACAAGAATGTTCCTGGGGATGAAGAGCTTGTCATATGAGGAGCAGTTGAGAACTCTGGGTATGTACTCAATGGAGTTTTGAAGCATGAAGGGGGATCATTGAACTGAAGTTGTATCCAATTGTGGATTCACGCCCTAAACCATATTTTGAAGAATATATCCATCATGTAGGTGTGCAGCAATCTGTGTGCAGTAATCTGTCAAAGGGTTTAATTTACAAGCTCTCATTGAAACTTACAGAGTACTGAGAATGCTGGATTGAGTGGATGTGAAGAACATACTTCCCCTAGTAAGAGAGACTACAACGTGAAGGCACAGCTTTAGAGTGAAGGGACAACCTTTGGGAGGAATTTCTTCAGCCAGAGGGTGGTGTATCTGTGGAACTCATTGCCGCAGCTGGCAGTGGTGTCAGGAGGAAGGTACCGTCGCTTTGTCAGTGAGTGAAATTGGGAGAAGGAGGAAATTGGAAATTGGTGGTCTATTTCACAGCTTGATGCAAGCTGTAAACTCTGTCCAAGGTCTGTCTCACCATTGGACCACATTTGTTTTACAGTTGGTGACCCACCCTTGGCAGTATCCAGCTGTATCCAGTGCTGTATCCAACTGGTTGTCTCAAATTTCTAAGGGATACAATCATTCAATTTGTACAACAGGAGAGTAAACACATATCTTAGGAATTGGGAGAAAGCCTTTGACAGATTACTGCACACAGTTTGCTGCACACCTACATGATGGATATATTCTTCAAAATAGGGTTTAGGGCGTGAATCCACAATTGGATATGACTTCAGTTCAAATTGTTAGTACGGTTTCAATCAATGGGTGAATGGAAAGTTTTCTGATCAAATTTACATTTAGGGAGAGCTGCCCTTTGTCTCTCTAATGGTTTCTAATGGTTCTCTAACCTTTATAATGGTTTATATTGAACATTTTACTGAGTCTATCAAGAAGGATGCAGGCATAAGAGAGGTGACAATCCTAGATTGTTGAAACGCTCAGGTCAAAGCCATGGATAGTATCACTGACTTCTGTTTGGATCTGCTGTCAGTGTACAGACTCAGTATCTTGCAAACTGAGAGCAAACTGGCCTTGGAAGTCAAAGTAAATTGTGATAATAATGAGATTGCATTTTAGGAACCGGACCAACCAATTTTTTTGTCCCCTTCATCATAGGTCAGAATACCTGAAGATGCTTGAGATATGGAACAGACTGAACGGGCCATGTCTCAATATGAAGAGGGCCACCCGGACGAACCAACCCAATCACCCTGTAGCACAGCATTTCAACTCCCCCTCCCACTCCACCGAGGATATGCAGGTCATTGGACTCATCCACCGCCAAACCACAACAACGCGACGGTCGGAGGAGGAGCGTCTTATCTTCCGACTGGGAACCCTCCAACCACAGGGGATGAACTTGGACTTCACCAGTTTCTTCATCCCCCCTCCCCCCACCTTGTCTCAGCCGAATCCCTCCAGCCCGGCACCGCCTTCCTGACCTGCAGTCTTCTTCTTGACCTCTCCGCCTCCACCCTACTCCGACCTATCACCTTCACCTTGACCTCTTTCCACCTATCACATTTCCAACGCCCCTCCTCCAAGTCCCTCCTCCCTACCTTTTATCTTCTCCTGCTGAACACTCTCTGCTCATTCCTGAAGAAGGGCATGTGCCCGAAACGTCGAATCTTCTGTTCCCTAGATGCTGCCTGACCTGCTGTGCTGTTCCAGCAATAAAGTTTCAGCTTTGATCTCCAGCGTCTGCAGACCTCACTTTCTCCTTGAAGAGGGATGTAGTATAGTAAAACAAAAAAAAGGGCATGTAGTAATGATGCTTCTGCTCTATTGTAGGTAAGAACCTAGTCATCAAGTATGAAGCCTCATGATTGCCTCATATCCGCCTTTTTGTATGTGATGCAGGTCTGGCCCATACCCAACTTTGTGCTGTTTCTTCCACCTGTGATGTCTGATCTGTTTTGAAGATCAAAAATTGACCTTGTCCACAGAACACAATATATAAATCAAGGTTCAAGAAAGCAGTTCACCACCATCCTCTCAAAGGTAATTAGGCAGGGGCATTAATGCTGGTGAAGGCAATGAAACCCTCGTCCCATGGATGAATGAAACAAAATGCTGCCACAAAGGTGCAATGGGGAAAGTTGATAAAGAGTGGAGCTAGAAAAAGTACAGCAGGTCAAGCAGCATCAGAGGAGAAGGGGAGTCAACATTTCTGGTTGGAACCTTTCATTAGGACTGATGAAAGGTTCTGACCTGAAGCATCGACTCCCCTTCTTCTCTGCTGCTGCTTGACCTGCTGTGCCTTTTCCAGTTCCACTCTTTATCCACTCTGACTCTCCAGTATCTGCAGTCCTCACAATCTTCATGCAATGGGGAAAGTCTGCTGACTAAGGCCCTTAAATCTTAGTTTACTGAGGAAGTGGAACTGTGATAAACCCCATGGCCTATATATTTGATATTTATATAGATATTTTATAATTATCAATATAAATATCAACTGTATTTGTAAAAGTAGCAATTAACATATGGTATAGGAACCTGACTGTTTTGTACTTTGTATGATTGTCAAACATTGTGGTTACATATCAAAGTTTTATAGATTTTATGAACTAAGTATAGTTTTGGGAAAAAAGTGCTGTAGCATTCTTTAAAAGGTTGGGGGTAAATGAATTTCATGCCAAAAGCATCTCATTCTGGGATGATATAAGAATTCATTCTTCATGATTTTTATTTAATTTATTAGACTGGATTTTACACCCCTATGCCCCAGCATCAAATTAATAGATGGTTTGAGGGTGTACACAGGACAAAGAGATTGGCACAGAGGTCCATGCTGAAGGAAACAATAATCCCCAGAGGTCAATAAGCAGAACCTCAGCCCCTCTGACATGTCTGAGCATCAATGACCCATGAGGCTGAAGCTTTCATGGCTGACTTCTGCATTCTCCAGGATGATCACCTTTGTAGAAGCATTACTAAGGCCCATCAAAATGGCTAGCTATCACTTGCTGACATCCCACCTTCCCAGAAGTTTGCCTTTCCCTGGAATGTTGCACTGTTTCCTCACACTCACAACTCCCTCCTTTCACTTCTTAAAGGGGAAATGGATTTAAAGGGAGGCCAACATTTTAGAAAGATGACTTTCATGCTTAGTTGTGAGATATCTGTGAGTGCTGGTTATTTAGTTGAGACATTTGGAGAAGTCTGGAGAGAGATAGATTGAGTGGAGTTGTAGGTTTTCTTCTTAGATTAGATTAGATTACTTACAGTGTGGAAACAGGCCCTTCGGCCCAACAAGTCCACACCGACCCGCCGAAGCGCAACCCACCCAGACCCATTCCCCTACATTTACCCCTGCACCTAACACTATGGGCAATTTAGCATGGCCAATTCACCTGACCTGCACATTTTTGGACTGTGGGAGGAAACCGGAGCACCCGAAGGAAACCCACGCAGACACAGGGAGAATGTGCAAACTTCACACAGTCAGTCGCCTGAGGCGGGAATTGAACCCGGGTCTCTGGCGCTGTGAGGCAGCAGTGCTAACCACTGTGCCACCGTGCTGCCCACTAAGCTTCTGCAAAAGGTTTGGTGCAAGAGAATGTTCAGAAAGTCAGGAAGCCTGAAAATTGATGTCATTAGCGTTTCTCTCCCTCCTCAGGCTCTGTCCTGTTTGTGGACAGGTTCCACACCTGAGGGAACTACACTGTTTGCTGCTAGCTTCATTGGCCACTTCTGTCCCTTTCGTTCTGTCCTTGGCAATTGTCACCTCACCTCAATACCTCTGGTCCAATAACAGAACCTTCAGGTAAGAGTCCATGACTTGGAGAAAACTTCCCAAATCTCTATTCCAATGCTACGGTTGCTTAAGTCACAGGAATCAATGTACAGGTTCATTCTGTTACAGCCCCATTAACAAGAAAACCTGCTTTTAAGAGATTTGTTTTGTCATCCTGCTAATCCTCCTTGTTAGACAAGGAAGTCTGGAACTGGATGCTAATACTGTGGCTGAATTAAAGAGCCATAGCAAAGTCCACTTCAATTTACAAACAGGCTTCCAATATGCTACTGGCTACTCTTCTGGTTGTGGATTTGTTCAGTTGGGATCCTTCCCAATCCATTTAAGTGAAGCTAGACATGGTTGTTGAGGACTACTAGATCTCCATTAATCTTTCACTGATGTTGGTCTGCAATCAGCCTTCATGATTTGTAAACCTTGAGTTTTTACAGATCCATTTGGTCAATGAATTAGAGAGGTTATTTTGTTTATATTTATATTTGTTCTTTGGTAGAAATGCAGTAATGAAGGATCTATTTTCATCAGTGAAGAACTATGCTCCTATGGCCCTTTCTAAATTTATCACTGACATCTAACTATACATTTACACATCAATATATAAATGGTTATGGGCCCTGATATTTCAACAATAATACTGAAAACAACTGCATCAAAACAAACCATACCCCTGGCCAAACTGTTCCAGCACAGTTACAACACTGGCATCTGCCCAGCAATGTGGATAAATATCCTGGTATGGCCCATCACAAAAAAAAACACAGATGCAATCCAGCACTTGACAAATCAAACTATTCTCATTCCTGATGAAGGTCTTTTTTCTGAAATGTCGATTTTCCTGTTCCTCAGATGCTGTCTGACCTGCTGTGCTTTTCCAGCACCACTCTAATCTAGATTCTGATTTCCAGCATCTGTAGTCCTCACTTTTGTCTATTCTTGATCATCAGCAAAGTAATAGAAGGAGTGATCAACTGTTCCATTAAGCGGTGCTTAATCAGTACTAATCTGTTCACTGATTCTCAGTCTGGGTTCCGTCAGTGCTTCTCCGCTCCTGACATCATCGAGCCTCAGTCCAAATATTGACACAGAACTGAATGCCAGAGCTGAGATGAGAGTGGCTGCTTTTGACAGCATTGGCATCAAGGAGCCCCAGCAAAACTCTAGTCAATGAAAATCAAGAAGAAACTTCTTCACTCGTTGGAATCATAACTTGCATAACGGAAGATGATTATGGTTGTTGGAGGTCTGTAGGATGTGCAAATCTTACTTTTAATTTTGAAGTATTGATCAAGATTAATACCAACAAGACATACTCAGATCAGATGCAATTTGTTTCCAATAAGCATGGGAATGTTTATTGCAAGTAACAGCTTGTGGAAAATGTCCTACTCTCTGAATTACCCTTGAGTGGGAGCAGGCTTTCTTAGTCACTCCATGTCATCCTGTCTCTCTGCGTCCTCAAGTGGTTGGTTAAATCCCTCCTTTCTGACTGCAGCACACGAATCTGCAATGATCACAGTCGTTTCCAACTCTAAAGATGCTTGTTGACTTTAGCAGTGTGACATGTATCATGTCAAATTGAGTTCCATCTTCCATTTACATTGATTTCTTATCAGATAGTTCACAGTCAGAGTTTTCCATGAATTCAGTCATAACATTACGACAAACCATATGACAATGATTAGTTGGGTCATCCCATCTGTTTGAAACAAACAAGATGCAGCCTATTCATTCATCAACTGCCGCATTTGCAAAAAAAAACACAATCCACCAAATACATGTCAATTATTGCTGTCATAGAATCATATACAAAGAGTACCTATTAGAGAAGCACATGTGTACAAATATAAAATGTCTCTAAAATAATGGAAATAAAGTTTGAGAAGGATGGGTAGTAAGCATTTTGACTTTATAGGGCAATCATCTAAGTCCCAGGACATCTCTGCAGGAGTTCCTCCATGGTGCAACCATCCTCAGCTGCTTCATCATTGACTTTCCCTTCATCATAATGTCAAAAGTGGGGAAGCTTCTTGATGACCGCATAATGTTCAGTATCATTTGTGACTCTTCAGATATTGAAGCAGTATGTCTCCAAATACTTGCAAGGCATGAACCACAATTAGGTTTGGGCGATAAGTTGCATGTAACATTTATGCCACACCATTGCCAGGTAATGACCATCTCCAACAAGAGAAAATGTAACCATCGCCCCTTGAAATTCAGTGACACAACAACTCCTCCATTACCGATACCCTGAAGATTACCATTAATCAGACACTAAACTGGATAGCACTCTCTATTTAATCATAGGCTTTATCTGCTGACACCCTAGAATATGCACAGGGGCAGTAAAATTCCTGAATTAAATTTAAATAAAGTGTTCAAAACGTAACAAACATATAAAAATGTAAAAATAAAGTTATATCATTGAAGAGAAAATCTTTTAAACAAAGCAGATTTTTATTTAAGTTTTTAAACATTGGTTTTATATTGTACATATGTCTGGAAAAACAGAGGCGGGCATGTGCAATTGAAATTGATCGTTCGCACAATCGATGTCAGCAGACACTTCATTAACCATGTAACTTTGACATCATTAATACATCATCTTCATCAATTTTATTATGCTTCCAAAGTTAGCCTACACCTTCCCCCATCCTACTTTACTTGCTGAGTCTTTACTGTTTGACTCCTCAAAGCAGCTCACCAAACACTTTCACAAGGACAATAGTTATAGGCAATAAATCTTTGCCCAGCTAGTGACATCCATATCACATGAAAGAAGAACAACAAAGGCCTGGCCACCATCTATAAGGCGCAAGTTATGAGTGTGATGGACTATTTCATTTGCCTGTTGAATGTATCTCGAACAACATCCAAGAAGCTTGACTCTATCCAGGACAAAATAGACTGCTTGATTGGTATTCCATTCACTAATGGGAGAAAGTGAGGACTGCAGATGCTGGCTCATGCCCGAAACGTCAGGCATGAAGAAGGGCTCATGTCCGAAACGTCGATTCTCCTGCTCCTTGGATGCTGCCTGACCTGCTGCACTTTTCCAGCAACACATTTTCAGATCCCATTCACTAATATCAACATGAACTCCCTTCATCACTCTCACACATTAATCTACAAGATGCACTACACCAATTCAACAGAAGGATAAGGGCAGCAGATACATAGGAACACCATTTCCTCCCGTCTTAGTTTGAGCCATATGCTAATGTGACTTGGAATCTGCTCTCTAATAGCACCGTGGTTGTCCTTACATCATATAGATTGCAATCGTTCAGGAAAGCAGCTCACCACCATCAGCTTCTCAAGGAGCGATAAATGCTTGCCTAGCGAATGACACCTATATCTGAGAAAATTATAAAAACAATGCTCAAGCACAAAATCTTCTATCCAATGAGCTCACCTTGCTACAGTATAATGTTGGTAGATATGTAACAACTAATTTGTTGACACAAATGTCTTCCTTCTTGGAACCCATTAAAATTTCTGGTTGCACCAGCCAAATTGTTAATCTTTTCTGATTATGTATACCTTTTAGTATAAAGGTTCTTCCTGCAGTTTAAAATTTTCTTTTCATGTCTTTTGTAATCATGTATATGTGTTTACTTACTTACCTTCAGTAACAAGGTTTATTGGGTCCAATGTATTCAAAATGATCATACTTTTAAATGTTTCTATTAGGTCCATTCTCAGACTACTCATTCAGGAAGGGAAGAAGATCTAGGTTAGTTAACACTCCCTCATTTGACATTTCCTTATGTTCTCAGATCAAAGATGCATCCATTCCTTGTAATCTCTCTCCTTGTAAAATAAACCACAGTGCAGAATTATTACGGTGCAGGAGGAGGCCATTCAGCCTACCTTGCATCATGACATTGAAGCTTGGAAATAGAAGGCCAACAATGGGCATGATATATAATGGGAGTTAACTCATTATCATACATTTTATGCTGTCACCTAAAATTAGAATGACTGCAAAATTACAACTTACTGCTCTGACTTTACAGCTTAAATATTTGCTAAGTATTTTGAAATATTCTGGTTGTCTTTCTTTTTAAACTCTTAGCAATTGTTGTTCTCTAACAATTTAACAAATGCATTCATTAAAATCTGCATCTGAGAAAACAGGGTATAAAAACACAAAGTTGTTGACTCAGTAAATCATTGATATAATTCAGGGAGATCTACTAATTTTCTGTGCTATCTTATTCAAATAACTCTGGGAAGCTATTATAATTGTACAGTTTGCCATTCATGCCACAGAAGTAAGATCAAGATACAATATCTTAATTAATCTTAACTTTTATGTCAAAAAATGTATTAAAGACTCTCCATAAAAGTGAATAATCACCATTGTAGACATGTGATATCCTCAGGTCTGATGTTCTCAGCAAAATGCACAGAATGATTTTTCTTATCAATGCCTTTTCATCTGTTTTTGCTTAAAGTTGTGATTGTAGTGTAAAGGGTCATTAGTTATTCAGGCATAGCCAGAACAATAATGAATAAGTTTCTCACACAGTAAAGAACTATTGTTGACAGTATTCCTAATATTCCCAGACCCAAATGCCTACAGTAAATGTTCATTCCATTATATTTCTGTCCTAAAAGCTATTGGAAATACATTTACAGCCAAAGGCAACATTATTATTGTAATGCTATCAGAAAATTCACCAACCAAAGAAAACAAATAAATGCCAAGGTTTCATTACAGCTATTGATAGACACTTTTCCAAAATTTCACACATGAACTTCATTCAAGTACTTATATTCACACAGTAAATTATACAGTTATAAGTTGTATTTTTTTGTTAAAAACAATGAGAAGGTAAGATCATATAATGTTATCTTCATGCTAGTGTATTTGATAAACACATGTGCAATTATGTATACAACTTCAGAAGTTGCTGTTCAAGATCTCCTGTTATTCTCAAAGCTGCATTATTATGGTATCTTATCATTTGATTCACTATTCAAAACCATTATACAGTGTATAGTGCAGAGTTTTCCCAGCCAATGATATGGGCATCGCTGAGAAAGTTGGGAAAATATAGTGAGATTGGCAAAAAGGCGATTGTTGATGTCTGATGCAAAATGTCCAAGTTTCCAATTAAGGTTTGAATGGTGAGACAAGGATCTCATAGTAAGTGCCGAGAGGTCTATTTGCATATACTTAAATGGAATAGCATGTCCTTATTTATTAATCGCTCCTCAAACATATACAGTTTCCCATTCTTGACCCACCAAATAGAAACTACCTGGTGACAATTCCTAACACAAAAGACAGAGTGGGTATCTGGCAACCCCAACTTGCTGTTTGCTACTTTGACCTCCATTAAGTCACTAACATCTCAGGAATGCTCCTTCGCCATTGACCATCTGCAACTCCAGCCATAGACATTGTACATGATTCCAACTTCACTACATTCACATGGCACATCTCTAAGACTGCACTTTCAAGCACACTGACATCTTTCATTGGGATGTTGCTACCAGGACACTATGTGTTAAAGGGCAGGCACATAACTCATGACCTGCATAAAGATGCATCGCAGTGATCCCTATACAATTTGCACCAACTTGAATGCTTATAGTTCTTCTTTCTTGACTTGCCTTTTGTCACAGCCAACAAATTCAACCAAAGGGTCATATCTCAAAGTCTAAGGGGTGTAGTCCTTGGCCAACTCAAGGGAGAAAGCCTCCAATCAGGCAGCTCCATACAGTAAGTTAAGAGCAGTCTCTGATATCCATCCAGGGTCTTAGGCACTGTCATTTGGCCACTTGGGGCTATCAGGAGTTCCATACCTTTACAGGGAGTAGGCCACTGGCAGCCCTGTGAGTCCAAAAGACCATAAGACTTAGGAGTGGATTTAAGGCCATGCAGCCCATCGAGTCCACGCGGCCCATTGAGTCCACTGTGCCATTCAATCATGGCTGATGGGTATTTCAACGCCACTTACCCACACTCTCCTCGTGTTCCTTAATTCCTTGTGAGATTAAGAATTTATCAATCTCTGCCTTGAAGACATTTAATGTCCCGACCTCCACTGCACTCCGTGACAATGAATTCCACAGGCTCACCACTCTCTGGTTGAAGAAATGTCTCCTCATTTCCGTTCTAAATTGGCCCCCTCTAATTCTAAGGCTGTGCCCATGGGTCCTAGTATCCCCGCCTGATGGAAACAAATCCCTTTCTAAGCCATGCATTATCTTGCAAGTTTCTATTAGATCTCCTCTCAACCTTCTAAACTCTAATGAATACAATTCCAGGATCCTCAGCCATTCATCATATGTTAGACCATTCCAGAAACCATCCGTGTGAATCTCCGCTGGACATGCTCCAGTGCCAGCATGTCCTTTCTGAGGTGTGGGGCCCAAAACTGGACACAGTATTCTAAATGGGGCCTAACCAGAACTTTATAAAGTCTCAGTAGCACATCGCTGCTTTTATATTCCAACCCTCTTGAGATAAATGACAACATTACATTCGCTTTCTAACCGTAGACTCAACCTGCAAGTCAACCTTTAGAAAATCCTGGACTAGCCCTCCAAGATTAGATTAGATTCCCTACAGTGTGGAAACAGGCCCTTCGACCCCACCAGTCCACACTGACCCTCCGAAGAGTAACCCCGCCAGACCCATTTAGCACTCACTAATGCACCTAACACTATGGGCAATTTAGCATGGCCAATTCACCAGACCTGCACGTCTTTGGATTGTGGGAGGAAACCCATGCAGACACGGGGAGAATGTGCAAACTCCACACAGACTGTTGTCTGAGCCTTGAATCAAACCTGGGATTCTAGTGCTGTGAGGCAGCAGTGCTAACCACTGAGCAACTGTGCCGCCCACTCCAGGTGTGGTCCCAGCTAGGGAGTTGAAAACGGCTGCTACCACACCCAGAGTGGGCAGGGTAATAGCTTCATCATTTTAGGGTGGATGTGGTGCTTAACTGTTGTGGGATGTAAAGCCCTTCAAGGGGTAATGCCATTAAACAGGTACAGTTTATATAGGAGTACATTTGGACAAGTCTTCCAGCACTAAATGCTGTATGTGAACCTTATGCATTGATCTAATGTGTAGATCCAAATCCTGACCCTGAGCACTCTTGATTACATTGCACAACATGAAGAATCAATTGTACTAACGGCTATGTTGCACACACAATGTTTAGAGTCGAGCAAAGTTTCAACCTGGTTGCCAAAATAGCAAGAAATTTCCAAGGTACCACAACCTGCATATAGGAACTATAGCAACTGCTTGCTTCACAGCTTGAGCCATAAAGCATCATGTAGCACTCAGGATGATGAGGATGTGCACCCTCGTTCTTCTGGTTGCTGTTGGACAGACATTTGCTCAAATAGCTGCTAATGAATAGTGAACATATATTTACAAACGTGAGAATGTTTTTACAATGAAGTTTAACCCATGCTACTTATGTTGCTTTAGATATTCTCCTTCTTCCTTTCCCTCCAAATATGTCTTGGTATAGTTCTGGGCTCTGCAACTGGGGTGGAGGGACCCTTGCAATAGTGTGAGTATATTCATGTTGGACTCATAGTTGGGCAACTCCACATGGGTGTTTGTTGCTAGACCACCTCAAACTTGCTATATGCATCTTGCCCAGAGGTAGCTGCAACCTTCTTGGCTTGAACTCCCACCGGGTGAGGGTGGAACACAGAGTCGATATGGAGTCCTCTGGAGCATCCTATAAGTAGTCTTCTGATGGAGGCCTTCATGTGTTTCCTGCTCCATTGGTTACTGACTGGCACTGCACTATCTCCTTGTTAGGCAGAAGCACTTGGAGTAAGGTTAAGGTTCATTTTTGCTGGTGTGGAATCATACGTAGGGACAGAATTCAGTGAGAAGAAACACTAGCACAGCTTTAGTGTTACTGTAGATGAGAGAAAAGTGATGAAGTGTCCTAAGTGAGTTAACAAGCAGGTGTCATGTAGGTTAGTAAGGGGGCATTAGATAGGTAATGGAACATTTGTATGACATAGTGACTGGTCGACCGTGTGCCTTGGTGGAAGGTGTGTGGAGTAACAGAGGTAGAATGAGTATAAGATAGCAGAGAAAATGGTGGCACTTATCCTCCACAGTGGAGTAGGTCATTAACCTTCTTCCTGCACCTCACACTGTGGAAGAAGCACTGACCTGGGTGGCAATCTAAGACAAGGCTGGCAGTGTCTAATCCCATGCCTCCTCTGTTGGTCCTGAGTGAAGTGGATTACCATTCTCTGAACCAACCCATTCATCAGGACCTCTTGGTGTTTGGTGGCAAACCAGGATGCCAATTTCCCTCTGTCTGCCATGTCCTGGGCAATTCATATTGTGGATAGCAGTTTCATGCTGATTGCATGTGACTTGGATTTTAAATATGACACCAGCCATATGGCTATATACAAATATTACATTCTTCAGGGTCATACAGCAGAATCTTATAGGGGCCTGAATGACATTAGGTGTGCTGAAATTTGTGACAGAATCAGGTGAGGAGCCTGGTAAGGCTATTGTGATTTTGGGAGCAACCCATTGTGTCTTTTATGTTTTTGCTGTGCTTCAAAATTAGTTTCTCACTCAGTAGCAGTGAGTTGCCAATTCAGGGAAATGACTGCTTGTTAAGCACCTCATTACCAGCACAACTCATGTCACTAACATTCACTTTTGCATTTTACGAAATACACTGAGCAATCTTGATGCTGAGAATTCTCAAAAAAGAAGTCAGAACAGGATCTGGCCTGGTCCTGGGGAAAGAGGACATCCCACTTCTGCACCATCTCATCCTCCAGGATGTCCATGCATGGTGCCAATTTCCCACTGTCTATCATGTCTGGGGAAGTATCAGGAACTGTGCAGGGCAGCACTGAGCTGACAGTGTTTGCCTGGGCGCCCTTTAAAAATGGCTTGGGCACAACAGATGCTGGTGTTTCAGTGAGTGGTGAAAATGTCAAAAGATTTTGAAGAAAAAAATCATTCACTCAACCATATTAATGGATATAGGAGCCTGAAAGGATGGCATCTTCCGCCAAAACATTACCATTGTGACAGACATTTGAGAATGCTGGGGTCCACAAAGAGGTCATGCCAGGCCTGTTTTCTCTAGAATTTAGAAGGTTAAGGGGTGATCTGATTGTTGTCTTCAATATTTTAACAGAAAAAGAAAAGGTAGATAAAATATTTCCACTGGTTGGAGATTCAAAACTATGGGGTAAAAGTCTAAAAATTAGTTCTAGACTATTCAAAAAAGATGTTAGAAAGCATTTCTAGACACAGAGGTTTGGAACTCTTGTCCACAAACAGCAGTTACTGCTGAATCCTTTGTTAATTATAAATCTGTGATAGATACATTTTTCTGAACAAATGTATTAGGGGATATGGGCCAAAGGCAGGTATATGGAGTTAGGCCACAGATCAGCAATGATTTCATTGAATGGTAAACAGGTCGAGAGGCTGAACGGCCTACCCTGTACCTATGTTCCTATTTAAATGAGGATTGTGGAACTGACAGTTTCAGAGATACAGGACAGCATCAATTTTACATGCAAAAGAACTAATTCATCACATCAGTCCATTTGAGCATCAGTCTTCCCTATAGTTGATCATAACCTTGTAAGGCATAGAGTAGAGAAAAGTACTATTGACTTCACAAATCATAGTCAAGACTTTTGATGAGAATTTTAGTTCCAAGATGGAACTTCTGATTGAATGGGCAAGGTTGAATGACCAAAGATCCCTGAGGCAATAGAACTCAATAGAATCAGTTTTAACCTACCTACAAAGGCTAGCAGGGCACTGAGGAAATGTAGCATTAAAAGATGAGTTTATAATAGTATGGGTCATTGTTGACATTCAGGACAAAAATTACATCATTTTTTTTCCATTTGTGAGTGTTATTTCAGAGTGTAAGGATTTGAAAGGGTTGCCATTAAGGAGTGATTTAAGCTTCATTTACAACGATGATGATGTCATACAGGTAGTTAAGACCTTGAAGGAGTAATCATTCAAGTTCTCTTTATTGTCTATGTGATAATGTCTATTTTAGCAATGTAACTTGCATTTATTTGCTAACATGCAATAAGCCATATCTTATTTAAGACATGACCTTTTTCTCATTAGATAAGTTGTTTTCTCTATTACACACGAAACCAAGGAGGCTAATTGTTCTGAAGTTCAGAAATTTTAACTCTGCTTTTTCTCCACAGATGCTGCCAGATCTCCTAAGTTGCTCCAGCAATTTCTGTTTTTGTTTCAGATTTCCAGCATCTGCAATTTGTTATTTTATTTATAAATAGGAGCATAGCTTACAGCAAGAAAGTTGTGATGAACCTGAATCAACTCAACAACTGCCTTAATTGGAGCATTGCGTCTGATATTGGGCATCATACTTTGGGAAGGGTGTGAAAACCTTCGAGTGATGCAGAAGAAATTTACTGGAATGTTTCCAGAATATAGCGACTTCAGTTGTCTACATAGATTGAGGAAGCTGATGTTGTTCTCTTTACGGCTTAGAAAGTTAAGAGGAATTTTGGTAGAGCTGTTCAAAATCATGAGTGTCTAGACAAGTACATAGTGGGAAATTACCCCCATTAGTGGAGGGCTAAGGAACCAAGGACACAGATTTAAGGTGATTGACAAAATAGCTGATGGGAACATGAGGAGCAGCTTTTAAAGCAGTTTTTATCTGGAGTGCATTGGCTGAACAGGTAGTGAAAGTAGATGTAATCAAGGTTTTCCAGAGTAAGATGAGTGCATAAGGGAAACCAATTATAGGCCTATAGCAGAACAGTAGAATTTTCTGGATTGCTCTTGCAGGGAGCAACTCAGCCACAATGGACTGTATGGCCTCCTTCTATGTGATTACTATTCTATGTTTCTCAATGAAAGATCATTGATCTGAAATGTTAACTCTGTTCCTGTCTCCACAGCTGCTGCTAGAACTGTTAAGCGTTTCTAACATTTTCTGTTTGTAAATTCAAGACATGTGTTTGGATTTGTCATTACTTTGGCATCTCAGCTGGTGTCATACAAGATAAATATAAAATTATTCAAATATTTCCATCTAAAAACCTAAGTCTTATTTCAATACTCTTCAGTAGAAGTGAATACGCCAAGAAGAGTCTTTATTTTTTTGACAACAATAAGACTCTGCAATATAATGTCTCAATCTAGCTTTCAGTGGACATGGGTTCAGAACACATTTGTCCAGAATCTGCACGTGTTGGTAAAAAACTGGACTTGCAAAAAAGCTTCAATGATGGCTCGTATAAGCATCAGGCAGATGTGTACTTTTCTGAGACTCGGGTAAATACAGCAAAATGTTTAAGATTGGGACAGACAAACTTAAAGCATGAGAGAATCTTTTGTCTCCATTGCTCAGGCAACAAGCACACATCTGTATTTAATAAGGTAGATTTGCTTTAAATTTGTTTGGACACAGCCGAAAGGTTACACATGATGAATTGTTAGCATAATGCAATTAATCATATCAATCTAGATTAATGAATAGTCAGGAGTGAATTTCAGTTATGCATGTAATTTCTGCTAGCCTGATTGCTGGAATGTATACTATATGAGTAGAAAAGTATGCACCAACAGATAAAATAAAACAGCAGTCCCAAAACCACATTTGGACACTTAGCACTGCAGTACATAAAGTAATATTCAACCACACTATCAGAAAAGCTAACAAACCACAATGTAACTTGCTGTTCTCTCTGTGCGGAAATGTGTCATCACCTGAGTCAGATCATTATCTGTCTTCCTTACAATATCACATCAAATCATGTCAGTATCTGTCTCTCTTCCTGAATGTAACATTATATGTTGTCCTTTCATGGAATGCTGTACTCCAACATATCAGCATCTATCTCTCATCCTATGAGTAATAAAGTCCTCATCAGGTCAATATTTGTCTGTCCCTGTTTGGGTGGCAGATTTAAGATAGAGAAGAAGGGTAGTTGCTTCTCTCAAAGGGTTAATGAATCTGTGGAATTCACTACTCCAAAGTGCGATGGATGCCAAGATAATGAACAAATTCAAGGAAGAGTTAGACAGATTTTTAATTAGTGATGGGTTAAGGAGTTGTGAAGAGTGGACAGGAATGTGGAATTGATCCAAGATGATATCAGCCATGATCTTTTTAAATGGAAGAGCAGGCTCAAGGGGCTAAATTGCCTACTCCTACTCTTGTGAGTAATGGCAATAGTCAATAGTGTTGGCTTAAGAAACCAGTGGAATCTGATTTGAAGGGATATGTCAATAGTTAGACTATAACCTAATTAAAAAAAAGGACCAATTTGAGGTGGACTACATCATCGGTGCACATGTTGGTGAGGAGATGATGGAATGTAACATGACCCTTCAAACATTTATTTCAATCTGAATTGTATGCAACCCCCTGCACATGGTAAGAATCTAATCTTCTGCTAACACCGATGAAGGATGATTTTTGTGTATAATTAATATCATTAATGGGGCTCACCCAGAAATATCCTTCAGGTTCTGATTTTAGCCTGCTTTAAGAGAGACACCTACTAGAAACTAACCTGTTCCTACTTTATATTTACACACTAGGGTACAATACTGTTTTAACTAGAGACTTGTATTAGGAAGTAGTTGTAACTTTCTCTGGCAGAGCAACCCAACAGGAAGAGGAATCAGAAGCTGAGAAAGGCCCTAAGATCTATGTCTTTTTTAGTTCCCTATGAGTCAGATATAGTAGCAGTGAGCCTCCTGGCCCCATATAAAGACTGTAGCCCTTGCCTATAGCTTTCCCTAATCTCAGATTGCATCCCCCCCCCTTTATTTAACTGATGCTAAACACCCGACCAGTGTTCCTGATGGCAAACTTCTGCTATCTCCTTTATGTTCTCCCCCATTGAGGACCTGATGCTGCTTTCTCACCTAGTACTCACTTACTGCCTGTCATCAGATTCTCTATCCTATACCCAGCTCTTCATTTTTGCTCTTTACTCTTGGCATTGAAGACCAGTGGTGGGTATGGGACTGATCCTATGCAAAAACTGACAACTGAGAAGGTTGAGTTTCTTCACGGAGAAAGTGAGGTCTGCAGATGCTGGAGATCAAAGTTGAAACTTTCCACCTTCCACCCCGACCTCAAATTCACCTGGACAGTCTCGGACTCCTCCCTCCCCTTCCTAGACCTTTCTGTTTCTATCTCAGGCGACCGAATCAACACGGACATCTACTACAAACCAACCGACTCCCACAGCTACCTGGACTACACCTCCTCCCATCCTGCCCCCTGTAAAAATGCCATGGGGGGAGGGGGGATGAAGAAACTGGTGAGGTCCAAGTTCATCCCCTGCGGTTGGAGTGTTCCCAGTCGGAAGATAAGACGCTCCTCCTCCGACCGTCGCTTTGTTGTGGTTTGGCGGTGGATGAGTCCAATGACCTGCATATCCTCGGTGGAGTGGGAGGGGGAGTTGAGATGCTGTGCTACAGGTTGGTTGGGTTGGTTCGTCCGGGTGGCCCAGAGGTGCTCTCTGAATCGCTCCGCAAGTAGGCGGCCTGTCTCCCCAATATAGAGGAGGCCACACCGGTTGCAGCGGATGCAGTAGATGATGTGGGTGGAGGTGCAGGTGAATCTGTGGCGGATATGGAATTTTCCTTTGGGGCCTTGGAGAGAAGTGAGGGGGGAGGTGTGGGCGCAAGTGTTGCACCTCCTGCGGTTGCAAGGGAAGGTGCCGGGAGTGGAGGTTGGGTCGGTGGGTGGTGTGGATCTGACAAGGGAGTCGCCTACCACCCCACCAATCTCCATGTACAGCGCATCATCCGCCGTCACTTCCGCCACCTCCAAACAGACCCCAGCACCAAGGATATATTTCCCTCCCCTGCTCTATCAGCTTTCCGTAGAGACCACTCCCTCCGCGACTCCCTTGTCAGATCCACACCCCCCACCGACCCCACCTCCACTCCCGGCACCTTCCCTTGCCCCCGCAGGAGGTGCAACACTTGCGCCCATACCTCCCCCCTCACTTCTCTCCAAGTCCCCAAAGGAAACTTCCATATCCGCCACAGATTCACCTGCCCCTCCACCCACATTATCTACTGCATCCGCTGCAGCCGGTGTGGCCTCCTCTATATTGGGGAGACAGGCCGCCTACTTGCGGAGCGATTCAGAGAGCACCTCTGGGCCACCCGGACGAACCAACCCCACCACCCTGTAGCACAGCATTTCAACTCCCCCTCCCACTCCACCGAGGATATGCAGGTCATTGGACTCATCCACCGCCAAACCACAACAACGCGACGGTCGGAGGAGGAGCGTCTTATCTTCCGACTGGGAACTCTCCAACCACAGGGGATGAACTTGGATTTCACCAGTTTCTTCATCCCCCCTCCCCCCCCCTTGTCTCAGCTGGATCCTTCCGGCCCGGCACCGCCTTCCTGTCCTGCAGTCTTCTTCTTGTCCTCTCCGCCTCCACCCTACTCCGACCTATCACCCTCACCTTGACCTCTTTCCACCTATCACATTTCCAACGCCCCTCCTCCAAGTCCCTCCTCCCTACCTTTTATCTTCTCCTGCTGAACACTCTCTGCTCATTCCTGAAGAAGGGCCTGTGCCCGAAACGTCGAATCTCCTGTTTCCTGGATGCTGCCTGACCTGCTGTGCTGTTCCAGCAATAAAGTTTCAACTGAGTTTCTTCACGGCCTGGGTGGGAGGATGCCTCGGTCAGAAGTGCATAATGCCTAATTGAGGAACCGGGCATTAGGAAGCTGGAGGCCTGTCCATTGCCACTCTCCTATCTTATCTACTGGCCTCCATGCCCTTTCTCCCTGGTGACCCCGTCCCAACAAACCCCATCTTGCAGTCACTTCCTCCAGACATATAATGAGGAGCTCTGGTGAAGTCTGAAGGTTGACATATTATCAATTCCCTTTCCTTGGCGATAATGTCCTTAAGGTGGACTTGAATAAGAGGCACCACTGCATCAAAAGACTTTGCCTTACATTTTGTATGTATAAGCTCCTCTATACAAATATTATTCTTTACCTCTCAGAACACAAACCATTTCCTGCTTCCTTCATCTTTCAGAACAGATCATGCAATTTGGCAAGAATCAGGTTTACAGGATTGTAATAGACACATAGCGTGCAGAGATGTCTCATGGAAATTCTCAGCTGTATCCTTTCACAGCACACTTTTGATTTAAAATTGGCTTAGAGATAAAATAAAGATAATGTTGCCATAGTCCGACTGGAACATAGGTTTGCTGTCTCATTACAGACAGATGATTGATGATGGTTTAACCTGAGGATCATCATGCCTCAGGCAAGGGGAGAGGTTGAGAAAGAGAGCCTTTCATGATAACCTCAGCTGGTGGAGGAACCCACATTGTTGGCATCACTGTGCATCACAAGGCAGCCTCTCAGCCTGTTCATTTCTGCAACGTTTTGCAACTGATTAAAACTTTCCCAGCCTGTCAGTTTCCCTGAGACAGTACCTCATACTCTATTCTAGTCTAATTGCTAGCTTGGAGATAAAGCTCACCTGTTGAGAAAGAATGGATTTGATTGGAAACATCTTTTGTAATTACCTTTCAATCACTTCAATTGTGTTCCTTTTCAAACACAAAGTTTCTTGCCTTCTTCACCTTCCCCTCGCAGGGAAGGCAGAAGAAGCTAGGGACACATGAAGATAACTATCCAATGCAACAAACCAATCCAATGGCAATTATTCCAATTTCTAGAGTCCACCTACTCACGCCCTCCAATGGCCTGAGAAACTGTCTTTTTCTCTGATATTATGATGGTTTTATACTTTTGTATTTTTGTACAATAATAGGATGCTTTCTATAAAGGACAAAAACATCCGTTGAACAACAGAGGTATAAGGGATGGTGAATAGTTCAGAATTTTACTTTATTCCTCTTGAAGAATCAAAGTTTATTAATGTAGGACTCAATGCATCAGGATAGAATCCACAATAGCATAAATTGAACAAGTTTAAGAAGAGTGTGGGAAAATGGTCTTCTCTTGTCCCATTTATGTTTGCGTTTATACAGTACATTCTTATTACCTGAAAATTAGGTTCAAGGGAAAAGAGGTTATTGTCATATTGCCCTTTTATGTGAAGCTAAACAAAATAAAGAACCTGTTACTTGGGATAATTCCAAGATGGCCAAAAAGTTGTGTATGTTTGTCCTACTATTTCATATCATTTTCAGTTTCAACTGGATTTGGCATCAAGATAGAAATACATGATCTCATTTAATTTAAGAATTGCATTGTGTTCGTAATGTATTTGAATGACATTTGAATGTCTTTTCCAATCCTTTCATTGGCTTTTATTTGTCATGCCTTTCCATGTCAATAGAGGACAAAAATGCAGCTACCAAGTAAGATGAATATTATATACTTGTGGCATTATAAAAGTCCAGAGTCGGATCTGTGCCTGAGGTAGGTTTTCAAATTTAAAGTCAAGACAATGTATGAAAGCAAAGAAAAACTTACATATACAGATCAAAACTTCAGTTCTAAATCACATTCTAAATGAGGTATTCTCAACTTGCTTCAGTATTCAAATTTTAAATAACATTAAGCAAAGATAATTTGAAACAAATTGATTAGCTGGTACAACCCAGAATTCTGACTTGCATTATCATCAAAGCTGCAGAAAAGCAAGGTCAAACATTTTCCTAATAGTCAATAAGTCAGACATAAACATTGAATGCCAAAGGCAAGAGTGGCAAAACTCCAAACGTTCACCCATACTTTAGGTATTAAAAAAGAAGGTTGAGTTTAGATTGATATTGACTTTACTAATCCATGTTGTCTCATAAGGTATTGCTTAGATAGTGTCTTTCTGTCCAATTATCATTCTTTCTCCATTGGCTTCCTTCCAACAACTATTTTCTCCATTTTCAAGTAACGTCTCTGTGGCAAGTCTTGGGTGAGGCCTTCCCAGGATTAGGAAAGGAAATCATGACTGCCTGAGCCAAGTACAACATAAGTCTTTCATCACCACCACCACCCTACACCCAATTACCAATTCCTGATGCAAGCAATTTTATTGTTTGTTTTCTCAAATCTCTCAATTGTTCTGTGTCTGCTATTTGAAAAAATATTGATCAGTTTAAATTTGTAACTCAACAAGTTTGAAATTGCTTAAACTTAATCTGTTTTTAAACAGTTAAACAATAACGAGTTGGGAAAATATTCAAATCTAAAATCATAGTTCATGATAAATGAGCAGAGGGATTACCAGGCTAGTTTAACTGAGTTATGTTTAATTTTAATTTGGCAGGTATGGTCCCAGAAGTGTAATACCTCTGAATGTGAGTTTGTTGTTTTTTTTGAAGGAGTATGATAATTGCAGGCACCATAGGGCATTAACTATACTTAACTACTTAACTGTAGGACATTAACTATAGTTAAAGGAAGTAAAAACAATGACTGTAGATGCTGGAAACCAGATTCTGGATCAGTGGTGCTGGAAGAGCACAGCAATTCAGGCAGCATCCGAGGACAGGCAAAATCGACGTTTCGGGCAAAAGCCCTTCATCATAGTTAAAGGAGACAATGCATCAAAATGGCTCCTTCGTTTACTTACCTCAGGAATGTCTATATGTTCTTTAAGAGGCCATAAAACTCTAGTATAAGTACTAAGTTGTGGGACTACTTCTCTGTGAAATAAGACAAAGAAAGTTGTACTATTTGCGCCAAATAAACAGCCTTCAAAGACAGCAGCATAGTGATAATGACAGAAAGTGAACAAGTGCAACAATATCAGAAAATACATTGACTTTCTGTGCTGTAAAAGATTAATAATTCTGTAAGGACAGGCAAGATGTCAGAGGTTAGTATCACTTTGCAAGAATGTAATATGCAGAATTAGTTAATGAATGTTTCCAATCCTTTGCAATGCCCAATAGATTTGTCCACTATCCAATGGCAAGGCTGAGCGAGGGTTTTGTACCATTAAAAATCTCTTGAGAATGATGAAGATTTTAATTTGGTCCTACTCAACTACCAGTACAGAACAGCTTTGCTCCATGCCAACTTTTAGCCAGAGCTACAAACCCAACTTTGCTCTCTTTCCAATAAACTGATGATTATTCATCATAGCACAGGATTGTGGACAGCCTCCTAAAAAGATGAATGCCACACAGCAAATCAAGCCCAGATCATCAATCAGAGACACAGCACTGATGATCTGCTCACATTGGAAAGGGGAAACAAAGTGTGGATCAGGAAGCAGTACAAGGGTACTGTGATTGCAAGGTTACAATAACAGAGATCATACCTTGTCCAGACAGAAACTGACTCATCTGAAGAAACAGATGTATCTTGATTTTGATGTCATTTGGTTGATGGGTTATATACTCTGATTGTTAGGAGGCAACTATGACCACACAACCAAGAACGACAGAGATGAAGAATGAAAACCTTCGGAGAATGAGTTTGGAATAAGCAGATCCCCAACACTTCAAAAATAACCTTGTACACATTTGAGGAAATTGATCAAACATTTCCAAAGATTGATGCTGTAAAAATTGAAATTTTGTGGTGCCGAGATCCTGGGTTGTCTGTTTCATTCCAGTTAGAACCACATTTCTGTGGTCTGTAGCCACTTGTAAGCCAGACTAGGTAAGGATGGCAGACTTCCTTCTCTAAAGGACAGTAGTGAACTGTATGTGTTTTGAATGACAATAGACAATGATTTCATGATCACTATCTCTCAAAATAGTTTTTAATTCCAAATTTATTTAATTCAAGTTCCACCAGTTGCCATGGTAGGATTTAAACTCGTGTTGCCCAGATAACTATACTGGTCTGCTGGATTGGTAGTCCAGGGACATTACCACCCCACTACATCCTCTCTCTAAGATGAAGCAATGTACTTGAATGTGAAAATTGTCCCACTTAGAAGACTTTGCAAAATAATCAATTGATGTATCAGCCATTCTCTTATCCTCTGAAATATTTGTCTTATTTATTACTTAAGCATCTGTTTGGGTCTTTAATACAACATCTGAATTTTCATTACTAGTATAGAATAAGACTGAAAGTGGGCTGAGAATCTTAATTGGGAAGATGTTTAACAAACTGCAGTAAAATCCCTCAATATAATTGGGAAGATGTTTAACTTGGAGAAGCTTATGGATTTAGCCTTGAGTGGGGTGTTTAAATGGCAAAGGTGTTAGTGTATTGGAAAATTGTCACCAGATGGCCAACCTCTGTGTTCTGTCAGAGCATATTTAGCTGCAAGAGTACAATCCAGTTGAGAGAGGCAGCTTGGCCATTAACGTGTGCTTATTGATCAGGTAGACCAATATTTCGACCGACTTTTAAATTCTACAGCATGTCCAGCAGCTTCCCAGTCATGCTGAAACTTACCAGATGAGAGTGCAGAGATACTGGCAGGTTGAAACAATCTCAATGCAATACTTAGTATTCACAGCTTCTTCCCTGTTTGTGAGAAAGTATTCAAACACAGTCTTTTGATTACTTCTTATACTTAAGAGATTTTCTTAATCATTTCAGGTCATAAGCCACTCAGCTGCTTTTGATTGGACATTGGATGAGCTCCAAAGAGCTGCAGCTTACTCTTTCAAGATATGTAAATGAATAGCAAGGAATACAGTAACAAAGGGTGCACCAACAGATGGAGAATCTGCTGAGAATGAGCAAGGCAGAAAGGGGAGCCAGAGAGAGGTGCCCAACAAGGAGAGGACATGCAAACAGCAGAGCTGGAGAGAGGGGAATAATGGTGAAGCTGAGAAGAGGCATTATCAATCACACATTGTTAACAAGTAAAAGTTGAATTTCCCTGGCATAGCCAAAAAGCAATACCTTAGGAGCATGAGGTTGTTATGTCAGATGATGGGTGATGCCTGCACCTTCCCAGATGATGCATAGTTTAGTCAAATTCCAGAGTGCAGGTGTCTTGTATTCCCCAGTTAGTTATGATGTTATCCATCCCTTGGTAGCCGCATATTTACACCACGAAACCTCAAGCTTTGATTATCCACATAGGCACCTCCATGAACCTGTTGGCCTTCCTTTGTGGAGTGGTAACCATTTGCTGCCTGTAAAATGCCAGTGGCCTGGAAATTTGCCTTTAATAAAGTCTTCAATTACTTAAATCTCAGTAGCAATCCTACTTCCCAGATTGAGTAGTTGATCATCTCATGCTATCATCTCCAATTATGCTGGCAGCACCTACGTTCCGCTTACTATCTGTAAATAGATGGTGAGCCCTGAAAGCACCTTTCTAATTGGCCATTACAGGACTCAAATATCCTCTCATTCTAATTGTACCATTGTTACTGAAGTTTTCACTTAAATTGGCTGCTAGATTAAATTTAATGATAAGCTGATTTGCATCCAATGTCAGTGCTGGGAAATATCCCTAGTGGCAGGACTGCTATGGGGAGCTGACCTGGGGAAATCCTGCATTCAACATTACATTTTATTGGAAACCCATGCGCGCATCTGTGCACATCTGAAACACTTTGCTCTTCTTTTCTTACATGTGCCACCCATGTGACTTAGGCTGGGATAGAAGCAATTTTAAAAATTGCCTGACAATGTTTGGATTTTTGAGTTTTTGAGGGTACCATCAACAATTGTTTCACCTGCAGGGTGAGTGAGGGAAGGACAATGGACAGGAAATCGACACAAGTCTCAGTACAGTCCAATTTCCATGTTCCTTTAGACTATCATTCTAATTATGATTCACTGCACTTGTTGTTGATGATGTGAGGCAATAAAAAGTGCCCTCATGAAAGACCAGCAATATATCCCATTGGGCAAAGATGCACTCCTCCTTTCACTTCAGCCAACCATGTAAGCTGCTTGGGCGTAATGAAACTGCAACAAGCATTACAATAAACCACCTTTGTACTTGGCTATTAAGCATCATGGTCAACCTACAGAGACTCAGGGTATAACAGTCAGCAATGATGAGTGAATGATGGTGGAGGGATATTAATTAGCTATTTTGGACTTCTGTAAGAATATTTTTTTTATTGTGGTGTCTGGACATGAGTATCTCTCACAATGAAATCACATGGAAATCATCTCCTGGTGATTTTCCCTCTCTAGCTATGGCCACGCTCACCAGAACAGGACAGAACATGCTGTGATATCTACTCTTTCACATCTGGGCTGACATTGCCCCACTAACCCTCCCTTCCTTTGCCATATGAGCCTAAACATGGTTCGCAGACACAATCAGCCTTGGTCCCCTTCAACTATTTGATTGTACTTGGAAACTTTGCATCACAACTCAGTATAAACATCATTTAAACCTGTGTTCCTATATTCCAAAGTTTAGGAAGAAATGAAGATCAGTAGGTACATGCCTGTTGTATATCTCTGGGTATCTGAAGGAGATATGAATTTCATGATTAGGTAGAAGTTATTTGCACATGTCAATTCATTCCAATGAGATCTGCTTTTAATAAAACTTCCAGAAACTGCAGTCAGGTAAAAGTTGATACATTCTTTGAGATATGACAACTTATTCAAAACTTCACTCTGCCAGCAAGCATCTGATTTTTGACTTTCACCAAATTAAGACAGGAAGCTTATCCCTCCTCCTTCATAACCAATGAGACCTGCTACTTATCATTAACTCATTTACGTTTGAAGTCAATTCTTTCTTTCTTTCTGCAATCATGGCCAGTGTGTTGAAAAAATTGTCAGTGCATTCTATATTCTCTCCTCTATGATTTGCACATTCATCCATAGATCCTGCGATATAGAACTTGCACCAATTGTGCAGAGCTTGAAAAGCCATGCATCTTCAGACATGCACTCAAAACTACAGTCCATACCATCACCATCTGTACTTCCTCATAGTGAAGTATGAGTCATCAGGTGAAAATATAAAACACTGTCATTGTGATCCCAAACTGCATATTTTTCTGAGCTGGTGCATGTTATGTATGAACTCCTTCACGACCTGTTTGAGATAAAGTACATAAGAAATACTGGCAAGGTAACAATGGTGCAATTATCATTCTGAAGTCGATCATAGTTCGCTCCCTGTTAAAATCAAGTGACTAATTACTGTATGACAAGTGGCTCACTAGTATTTTGTTGTTTCAGCAGGTTGCCAAAAGGTCCCCTTTTCCTCAGTTCCATCGATTTTCAAGGCCTTCTTGCACCAATGAGCTGGTGAGCATGCAGACACCTCTCACTGTCCTTTGTGCTTGTTCTTTCAACAAGGGCATGATTGGAAGTATAACTGAGTGTATGCTCAGTTGATGGATAGACTGTTTACATTGAGGGTGAATTTGGAGGTCAGACCTGAGGTTAAATAGGAAGACAATAGGTGACAGAAAAGGTTGGATGTAGAGATTCTGGATTCTAAAATAGGGTTGGATGGGTGGGGATGAGGAGAAGTGCAGAGAAAGAGAAGATTGAGCAAGGTAAGCAAGTGTAAGCAGTCATGTAAGCTGAATAGAGCAGAATGAGAGATTGACATGCGGGTGATTGTGCCACTTCATTCACTTTTCCCTGTTAGGCCAAAATTGATCCTATTGGATTCCATTGTGGATAGGAGTGCGGAACAATATAACTGCTAGACCACTGTAGGGTTTTCTTTGTTCCAGCAGAAATTTATTCCTGTTCTTGTTGGAGAGAAAAAAATATCTTTGCAGCTTCTCTCAGTCCCAGCAGTACAATACTGAAAAGAAAAATCACTGGAAAAACATATCACTGAAAAATGGCACCGCCCTTCACCCATTTGAAATACATCATTGAATTTCCTCTTCAATTGTTCCAAACACCAATGGCTCTAAATCTTCAGTGGCCATTTAAACATGAGAGTTGAGAACATATCATGCATGGCCTTACCATGCCAACTACTTTGGACTAAAAACTAAACCAAGAAATAAAGTGCTAATGAAATAATTTAGTTTTAAAAAAGCACCAGTTGGGATTTTGAACTTGTATACAGATTTCTTGTGTAGAATAAATCCAGATTCTTTTTGCTCCAAGCATTTCTCCAATAAATATTGGGATCAATGATATTGATTGCTGTGTTTGTATCCTTTATACAGTGAAACTGAGTATTGGGTGTGGAGACTTGACACAGTCAAACTGAATGAAAGCCAGGGAAATCTTAGAAAAGCTATCCATGATACCGGTGGTTTGAATTTTTTTTCTAAATTATGTAAGGATGGGGGTACATACATTAACTTCAATATATTAGGCAGTTGTTTAGCATCTGTTACTATAAACATTGCTATCTTTACTAAATTATTCAAATTTGTTTCATCTTAACTGAAGTAAATAAGTTATAAGAAGGTTATGACATTTAGAATGCATGTTTACATTATGAGTAGTTTCTTTTAGACTGTAAAAGAATACTTTGGATTTGAATGAAACAAACAAGGCTTCTTCTAGATATTTAAACCATAGTCTTAGAAATTCAACAGTACTCTTCTTTTTAGGCTTATTTTCCTTCTGTTATTCTCAGAGCCATGTGACTGCAATCAACTAGTATCCATGTGCAATATGTTCCCTTGCATACTCAACATTTGTTTTCAATTGAACTCAATCCTTTCCAACCACAGAATGGATCTCATCGGAAACATTTGACTGCATGTACAGCATTTAAAATGTAAATCATTCCAAACTATATCATATAACCTAAACTATATAACATTCTTTACAAACTTCATTCCCAGAAAACATCCCAGTAAAATTTTAGAAAGGTCCACCTGGGAATAATTCGGATATGGAGTTGTGAAGACTTGGTTGCATAGTATTATGGAGCTTTACCCTGATGAAATATTTTCTTTGTAATATGTTTGTCTGACCCAGAATACTTTGAATCTTTTTGAGGCAGAGGTCAAGAGATTCTTTATAGATAAAGGGATAAAAAGCTATGATGAGTAGGTGGGAATGTCCTCACACTCCTAATTTATATACTCATATGTAATGTTTTGTAACAATATAATGTCCCTTCCAATATATCTAATGCTATATAACAGAATAGTGAAAGGAATTTTAACAGTAAAGAGTGTGTAGGTTTTAAGTTGATAGCATAATTCAAATTACTGAAAGGCAGGTACGTCTGAAAACCAGCTCCAACGATCCAAATTCTGGGTTTGACTTTGACATGTTGTACGGTGTGTGCAAAGAGGGGAAAAGCAGAGGTGGCAACTTCTCAGGAGACACCATCCTCAAACCAATATTTATAGACAAACTATAACTTTCTTGACCACTCAAAAAAATCTGTTTTTAAAAGCTCTCAATGTCACATTATCTTGGAGCAAACATCTGTAGCCTCCTGGAAGAAACCTCATGGTCTAGATAATCAATGGCTGTGAAAGTAACCATAGATCACAACCCCTTTGCTTATTTATAGGGCTCTACCAGACTATTTTTGGTATCTCAAATCTATTATTATTGACCAACAATAAAATCAGCCTTGTCTATGGATACCAGTCAGAGTGAGCAGGTGCTCAGGTTTATCTCTGGTTATCTTCACTCAAGTATAACATTTCAGCAAGTGCACACATTTGGTGACAATCCGGATATTTCCAGATGGACCAAGCTCATTTGTAAATTGCTAGAGATGGCATCCTATCAGTCTTCTGCAAGTGTACAAACACAAGGAAAGGTTTAGGCAGGTGAATGCATCAGATTCTCTCAGGGAGCTGTCATGATTCTTGCATTTTGTGATAGTCCAAGCTCTGGAAGCTCTTTGGACTTGCAGGCTGACTTCACGGTGTCTCCTGAGAGACAAAGGATATCTCCTTCACATCTGGCTGGTAACACTGGTGAAGGATGTGATCTATGTAGTTTGTGTAATGTAATGACATGGTCAAGCTGAGCAGCAAATGCTCAACAGATCTGGAGGTGCCGTGCAGTACTCATCAGTAAGGATCTTTGGAATGGCTGTTGTGTGCTCCACACTGGACAACATTTTGGCAGCAGCAGCAAATAGAGCTCAGGTGAAACAATGTGGTGAGAATGCATCATGTATAGAGAGATCCAATGAAGAAGATGAGGAGGAGAACATGGAAAAGGCAAAGGTTAAAGATGGAAATGCAAAAACAGCACTAGCTGCTCATATTGTTGTTTAGAATTCCAGAAATTCCCTTATAATTGTGGAGTTCAGTTGGTTACCACTGTTGGACTGACATAACTATCACATCAACACCTCCACCCTGCCATTTCTCACCAACACAAAACAGTCCATCTATCCTTTGTTTAATTGCCTCCTCTCCACCCAACCAGCATCCAAAGCACAGAGCACATAATAAAGTCATTCAAAATCTTAGATGACTTTACCAACAGTATAAATGTAATAGTGTCACAGTTTTATTAACATCCCTGTGCACACATTCATTGAATTATAATGCTTTATTATTGTTTTTCCTATTTTATCTACGTATAACAATCCTTATGGTTTTGAAGGGGTAAAGACAGGGTGCCCACCTCCTTGTTTTAACAGTTGACTCACATCAATATGGAAAATGGAGAACAGCATAGGATCTCATGAAATGAAGATCTATGTCATAGCTCTCCCAATATTATTAATTATGATGATCTTACTAATGTAACTTGCACCACATGGGGTGCATATATTAATGCTAATATGTATTTAAGATAAGAACCTCTTCTTATTAAGATGCACTTGTGGCAACAAATCACACCATCCACAAGCTGGTAGTAGTAAATATACACCAAGGTGATCAATGGAAGGTAATTTAAAAATCATCCACAGCAGAATGCAACAATGTGAATGCAACAGCAGATAATTCCAATAGACTAGAAGCAGTCATGGACATTGCAGCTTTCAAGATTTATGACTTTTGGAACAATTAATATAGAGAGTTGATAGCTTCAGTGGCTAAACAATGAAATGGCCTGCAGAGAAACTCATGGAAAGGTTAACAAGGGACAAGCATTACTTAATGCTAAACCATTACTTAATGTTAAAACCATTTATTTCCAACCTAGTAATAAGCACAGAAGAGCATGCGAGCTAGACGTTAGTTAAACCTGACAGTTACAAATTGGGAAGCAAGAATCTGGAGGAGCACAGTGGTTTGGGATTCAGTGAGGAAATAAACTTGCATCAGAGCTTGTACAGACTCTAATATGTAAGATATGACGTAGTGTTTAAGCCTCTTCTTAAGACTAATTTGGTGGCTGCAATCATAACCACAACTCCAGCCCAGGCTCTTCTGTCCCTTGCCCTGAATCCTCCCTCAGCCTTGACCAAACCTGACTCATTACTTGGCCTGATCTGCCTCCTCTTCCTCAGCCCTGGCCCTCTTTCCTCATCAGCCCTGACCTGTCTCCCTCCTAGCCCTGACACCCAATCTTCATACAATCCCCTGTCCTTGGCCTGGTTCTAGACCAACTTCAAACCTGGTCCATCTTGGTCACAACCTTTGCTTTAGCTCCAACACCTTCTTGGCTCTGACTTCACCCTCAGTTCACTTTCCTTAGTTTTCTCCTTCCAGCGTGAGATCATTGATCTGAAGTTCAGTTACAACAGGATCTCTTTTCTCAGACCAAAATGACTGTATTATAACAGACTTTCATAGTATATTGCACCTTAACTTTATGAAAAAAAGCTATATGTCACTTGCTGCTGAAATGTATGAATGTTATATGACATGTGAATCACTGATATTTGATTCTATCATCAAATAGCAATAAGGCTCCACTCTTTCCATCTCCAATGGTTGGGAAACCAAACTACCACTGAACGCCAGCACTTTCTCCTCTGTAATCTGTATGGAGGGTACCTGCAATGTTTTATCTCTCCCTTGTGGTCTCTGATCTCTTCTTTCACAATAGGAGAGGAACAAAACTGTGAGTGACAATAATTGAATATTTTCACTGATTTCTCTTCTGAAAAAGCACAGAACTCCAATCACCATATTTAAATTCAACTAATCCCACAGCATTTTGCCCATATTATTTGTTAGTGCTAACTACTTGGCTTGATGTATTTGGTATACTGCAGGATCTGTCAAGTCTATCGCTGTCCTATCAGTTAATTCTGGAGAAAGTGTGAATTGGGGTTTGGACTTCCTGATTGGAATCCTTAGAAACGATGGCTAGATGATATTATCACTAGAATATTAATCTAGAAACTCAGCTAATGTTCTGGGGGTCTGGGTTTGAACCCCTCCAAAGTAGATGATAGAATTTGAATTCAACAAAAATATCTGGAATTAAGAATGTATTAATAATCATAAAACCATTATTAATTCTTGGAAAAGTTCACCTGGCTTACTTCGGGTGGCACAGTGGCTCAGTGGTTAGCTCTGCTGCCTCACAGCACCAGGGACCCACGTTCGATTCCAGCCTTGGGTGACTTTCTGAGTGAGTTTGCACGTTCTCCCCATGTCTGCTTGGGTTTCCTCTGGGTGCTCCGGTTTTCTCCCACAATCCACAGATGTGCAGGTTAGGTAAGTTGGCCATGCTAAATTGCTCATAGTGCTTGGTACATTAGTCAGGGGTAAATGTAGGGGGGTAGGTCTGGGTGGGTTGCTCTTCGGCGGGTCGGTGTGGACTTGTTGGGCTGATGGGCCTGTTTGCATACTGTAGGAAATCTAATCTAATCTAATGTCTTTCAGGGAAGGAATTCTGCCTGGTCTGGCCTATATGTGACTCCAGACCACATTAGTGTGTTTGGCTCTCAACAACTGCCTGAAATGGCTTGGCAAACCACTCATTTGTATAAATTGTCACAAAGTCACAACAAAGAAATGAAACCAGAATGGACCACTGGCATCAACCTAGGCACCAGAAAAGACAAGACAAAACCAGCCTTGTTGACTCCGCGAAGTTCTCCTTATTAATATCTGGGAGGGGGGCAGCTAGTCCCAAAATTGGGAGAGTTGTCTGACAGATTAGTTAAGCAACAGCCTGACATAGTCATACTTGTGGAATCATTCATGACAGACAATCTCCCAGACACCACCATCATCATCTGGATATGTTCTATCCCACCGGCAGGACAGTTCCAGCCGAGGTGCACGGCACAGTAATATACAGTCGAGAGGGAGTTACTCTGGACATCATCAATATTGAGTCTGAATCCCATGAAGCCTTGTGATTTCAGTCAAATATGGACAAGGAAACTTGCTGCTGATTGCCATGTACCATCCTCCCTCAACTAATGAATCAACATTCCTCCATGCTGAACAGCGCTTGAATGAAGCACTAAGGATGCCAAGGGTAAAAAATGTACCCTGGATAGAGGATTTCAATATCTGGCATCAAAGGTGACTTGTTAGCAGCACTATTGATCAAGAGTGTTGTGTTCTAAAGGACATAGCTGTGACTGAGTCTGCAGGAGTGGGTGAGGGAACCAACAAGCGTACTTCACTTCATTCTTACCAATCAACCAGCTGCAGATACATTTGTCAATGACAGTATTGGTAAGAGTGACCATCGCACAGTCCTTGTAGAGACAGAGTCCTGCCTTCACATTAAGAATCCCATCTATCAAGTTATGTGGTACTATTATTTTGTAAAATTAGATTTTGAACAGATCTAGCAACTCAAAACTAGGCATCCATGAGTTACTGTGGGCCATCAACCACACAGAATCAGACTCCAACCCAATCTGCAATCTCATGGCCACTCAACCATTATTTTAAAGCAAGGGGGTCAACCCTGGTTCAATGGAGAGTGCAGGATGGCATGCAGGATGGCCTATTTAAAAATGGGGTGTCAACCTGGTGCAGATAACAAACAGAACTACCTGCATATCAAACAGCATAAACAGCAAGTGATAGAGCTAAATGATCCCAAAACCAATGAATGAGATATAAGTTCTGTAGTCCTGCCACATCCAGTCATTAATGGTAGTGGGCAATTAAACAACTCACTGGAGGAGGACAATCTACAAATATCCCCATCCTCAATGATGGAAGAGCTGAACACATCAGTGCAAAAGATAACACTCAAGCATTTTCAGCAATCTACAGGAAAAGTGCAGGGTGGATGATCAATCTTGATCTCCTCCTGTGGTCCCCAGTATTACAGATACCAGTCTTCAGCTAATTTGATTCACTCCATGTGATATCAACAATATTCCAACAATAGTACTGAGGATTTATGCTCATAACTTGCTGCTCCCCTTGTGAGACTGTTTCAGTACTGTTTCAATATTGGCATCTACCTGACAATTGGAAAATTGTCCAGGTATTTCCAGTACACGAAAAAAAGGACAAATCCATCCTGGCCAATTACCACCCCATCAGTCTACTCAGTCATCAGTAAAAGTGTTGGATGATGTCATTACCAGCACTATTAAGCAGCACTTGCTCAGCAATGCCCAGTTGGGTTCTACCAGGGCCACTCAGCTCCTGACCTCATTACAGCCTTGGATCAAGTGCTGAATTCCAGAGATGAGTTGAGAGTGACAACCCTTGACATCAAGACCACACTCAATGAGTGTGGCATCAAGGGGCCTTAGCAAAACTAAAATCAATGGGAATCAGAGAGCAAACTCTCTGCTGGTTGGAAACATACCTGGCACATAGGAAGATGGTTGTGGTTGTTGGAGGTCAGTCATGTCTGCTTCATCTCTGCCAGAGTTCCTCAAGGTAGTGTCCGAGGACAACCATCTTCAACTGCTTCATAAATGACCTTTCGTACATCATAAGATCAAAAGTGGGGATGTTCACTGATGATTGCACAATGTTCAGCATCATTCACAACTCCTCAGTTACTGAAGCAGCCCATGTTCAAATGCAAGAAGATCTCGACAATATCCAGGCTTGAGCTGACAAGTGGCAAATAAAAGACAATCTAACACTACTCCCCCCGCCATTCAATGGTGTTACCATTACTGAATCCCCCACTGTCAATATCCTAGCAGTTACTATTAACCAAAAAGATCACCTGGACCTCCCATACAAGTATAGTGGCTACAAGAGCAGGTCAGAAGCTAGGAATGCTACAGCAAGTAACTCATCTCCTGACTCACCAAAGCTTCTCCACATGTACAAGGTACAAGTAAAGACTGTGATGGAATGCCGCCCATTTGCCTGGATGAGCGCAGCTTCAACAATGCTCAAAAAGCTTGACACCGTTCAGGAAAAAAGCAGCCCTCATAACTGGCACCATATCCACAAGCATCCATTCCCTCCACCACCAAACTAAGTACTAACGGTGTATACTCTGTATGAGATACACTGCAAAAAATCACCAAAGAACATTAGAGAACACTTTCCAAACCCATGATCCTGACCATCTTGAAGGAAAAGGGTAGCAGTTACATAACCTGCATGTTCCTTCCAAGTCAGTCACCATCGTGACTTGGAAATATGTTGTTGCTCCTTCACCATCGCTGGGTAAAGATCCTTGAATTCCCTTCCAAGGGCACATTTGCAGCAGTTCAAGAAAGCAGCTCAGCATTACCTTTTCAAGGGAAACTATAGACAATAAATGCTGGCCAGCCATCGATGCCAAATTCCCATGAGTGAATTCAGAAAAAATTGAAGAGAGTGAATGCATAAAAAAAACTCAGTTGGAGGGATGATTGAAAGCCTATGTTTCCCATAGCAGATATCAAACTGCCTTAAAGTTATTTACAAACCAAGAATGTTATATTTAGGCATACTTTTAACTAAGTCAAAAAATGTGGCACTGAAAAAGCATAGCAGAGCAGGCAGCATCGGAGGAGCAGAAGGGTCAATTTTGGGCATAAGCCCTTCATCAGGGATGTTCACATTCCTGATGAAGGGCTTATGCCCAAAACATCGACTCTCCTGCTCCTTGGATGCTGCCTGCCCTGCTGTGCTTCTCCAGCGCCACACATTATGACTATGATCTCCAGCATCTGCAGTCCACTTTTTTTCCCAAAACAATAACTAAGCCTGCCCAATACAAAACTAACCCACTTAGTTTCAGACTCTGCCTGATTTTACTTTCCAATAAATTCAGTGGAAGTTAAATAGCCAAGATGCAAAATGGGATGAGCTGATTAAGTGCCACTAGTTTCCTACAGAGTGAACTGGATCACATATCACTCCTCAGACAGTTGTTCTGTCCTCTAAATGCTATTGGGAAGGAATGTCAACAGCTCACAGAAGACACAAACAAACTCTACTAAAGCCTTCTCTGTACAAGGCTAAGTTTATCTTGTGTTTATTTACATACCAATCTGTTCAAAATGCACACCTCTAGAGTAGGTGAGACTTGAACTTGGGCCTCCTGATTCAATGGTAGGGACAGGACCACTGCACCACAAGGACCCTTCTGGCTTAAAGTTATTTATCACTGGATCTTTGCAGATAATACCTGTTTTCCGTTGGCCCAAATGTGAGGAAAATCGGAATAATCACACTTCCTTTCCTGTTCCTTTCGGAGGAATTGTGCTGTGGCCCCACCCTCTCTTAAACTGGATTACATGATTCTGCTTTTCCTTTCTTCGTCATTATTACACCAGATTATTCTCTACATGTCTATGTGTTTGATAATTCTAACAAAACATACAGAATCATAGAGTCATAGAGATGTACAACATGGAAACAGACCCTTGGTCCAACTCATCCATGCCAATCAGGTATCCTAAATTAATCTAGTCCCATTTGCCAGCATTTTGCCCATATCCCTCTAAACTCTTCCTATTCATATACCCATTGAGATGCCTCTTAAATGTTGTAATTGTACTAACCTCCACCACGTCCTCTGGCAGCTCAATCTATACATGACTCTCTGCATGCAAAAGTTTCCCCTTAGGTTTCTTTTAAATATTCCCCTCTCATCCTCAATCTATCCCCTTTGGATTCCCCCACGTCAGGGAAAAGACCTTGCCTATTTATCCCATCCATGCCCCTCATGATTTTATGAACCTCTATTAGGTCACCCCCCAGCCTCCAATGCTCCAGGGAAAACAGCCCAGCCTATTAGTGGGCGGCACGGTGGCACAGTGGTTAGCACTGCTGCCTCACAGCGCCGGAGACCCGGGTTCAATTCCCGCCTCAGGCGACTGACTGTGTGGAGTTTGCACGTTCTTCCCGTGTCTGCGAGGGTTTCCTCCGGTTTCCTCCCACAGTCCAAAAATGTGCAAGTCAGGTGAATTGGCCATGCTAAATTGCCCGTTGTGTTAGGTTAAGGGGTAAATGTAGGGGTATGGGTGGGTTGTGCTTCGGCGGGTCGATGTGGACTTGTTGGCCCGAAGGGCCTGTTTCCACACTGTAATGTAATGTAATATTCAGCCTCCCTCTATAGCTCCCATGGTAACATCCTTGTAAATCTTTTCTCAACCCTTCAAGTTTCACAACGTCCTTCCAATAGGAAGGAGACCAGAATTGCGCACAATTTTCCAAAATTAGCCAAAGCAAAGTCCTCTATAACCACAACATGCCCTCAATACTTTGACCAATAAAGGAAAGCATACCAATGCCTTCTTCACTATCCTATCTACCTGTGACTCCACTTACAAGGAACTATGAACCTGCACTCCAAGGTCTCTTTGCTCAGTAACACTCCCCAGGACTTTGCCATTAAGTGTATAAGTCCTGCTCTAATTTGTCTTTCAAGAGTGCAGCATGTCACATTTATCTAAATTAAACTCCGTCTGCAACTCCTCAACATATTGGCCCACCTGATCAAGATCCCGTTGTACTCTGAGATAACCTTGTTTGCTGTCCACTACACTTCCAATTTTGGTGTTATCTGCAAACTTACTAACTATATCTATCTCCTATATTCACATCCAGATCATTTATATAAATGATGAAAAGCAGTGGAGTAAGATATCTCTAAATCCTAAATTGAATGAAATATTTTGGCTGTGGATCAGAAATCATGATTGTCAGGTCTTGCATTAATATCATAATTGGGGTTATTAAAATTGTATGACACTTTATGATACACCTTCGTAGTATACAAATATTCTCAGAAGGTTCCAGTTTGATGGATTCCTTCCAGCAAGCAAACTAATGTTTTACTGTTTTTAATATCATGAACCAAGGCAGTATTAATGGCCACTGTCTGTAACAGTATAAACTTTATGACTTTATTTTGTTTCTTGCTCCACAAACTTGAGATTCAGAGAAAGCAGACATTCCACTTGCTTTTCAAATCCTCCTTTACTGGAATGGTTAAGACATTTTACAGTTGTTTTTCTCTCTTGAACATTTTTAAGAGTATACCGTCATTTGTTAGATCTCTTTGAAATATTACATAGAACTCCAGAAAAATGGCATTTCAAATTTGCTCTGGTTTCATCTAGGTAATTTTTCAACTTTTCCAGCATCTACAGCCCAATTTGTGTTGCTTTATAAAATGTTTTTATGTGGGTAATTTGGAAATGTTTTCTTTCAGGAGGTAATTTAAGAACAATATGGTTGTTTAAACATTCAGTTGTCTCAGGGAGGCTATTGATTATAAGCCAGTCCTCTTCCTCCCTATTACTGAACCCAACTAAAACAACATGAACTTTATGGAGCTCTTGGTTCTCTGAGTTAATTAAGAGGTGATAGCATCTAATTATTTTTTTTTAAATGATTGAATCCTCAATTGACTTAAGTTTTGTATGAGCTGCACAATTACAATTGAGAACATCATAAAATGAGTAGCTGTTTCTGCAAATGTGCTCTCATTAGAGATAATATGGCAAAGTATGAATAACACTCATTGTCTGAATATTGAAACAAGCATCAGAAGCCAGAAACTAATAACAGCACATGGTTTTGTACTATATACACAATGGATTTGGGTGTTGAGTGTTTGGATGGGGGTGTATTGGTAGGGGTTTAAGCCTGAAAAGGGGAATGACTGTTGTTCTTTAAGGTCAGTTAAAGAAGCAAAAATATTAGCCTGTTGGAAACTTGGCCAGGGCATGCTGATAAATCCATTCAGCTGGTACATGTTAAAACATGCATGGAAATCTTTCTTTAGGAGGTAGATCTGAGATTTAAATATGCAGAAAATCAATTCTTATAAGATTCTGCCTTATGTGTATACAACAAAATGCCCTGTTGGAGGCAAAATAATGTCAATATTCAACTTAATTTTTCTCTACAAATTCCTTGAGCGTGCCTTGAGTGTATTTCAACATGGAGATATCATGAAAGATAGGTACAAATTGACTGATGTCATTACATTCAAAGAATTTGGAATGGACAAGGGGTTGATTATTTTGTATTTTGGCTACAACAAGGTATTTCTGCCTGATGGGACAATGCTTATGCTATCGCCTGTAATATATCAAATGTGGTTAATGCAGTATTGAAAGGTCCAGCAGAACAGTTATTACAGATCATTGGTATATCCAAAAATTAGATTCACAGCCTCAAAATGTGGAATCTGAGCAATGCGGGGAATGGTAACATTTCTGGCAGGGTTGAACGAGAAATCGGAAGAGGCCTGTCTTGATGCTGGGTGCATCTCCCTCCATCTTTTTTGCTTTTGACAAGCTACTTGACAAGTTTCTTGTTAGGCAGTCACACATTGCCAATTAAGAGGGCTTATTACATGGTAGATACTTTATTAATAGTTAAACTTACCTCACTGATATACAGATTCCCATCTTATTAAACTCACCAAACAAGCTAGACATAGAGAAAACTCGAAGAAAGTGAGGACTGCAGATGTTGGAGATCTGGGTCAAAAGATGTGGCGCTGGTAAAGCACAGCAGGTCAGGCAATATCTGAGTAGCAGAAGGTTCAACATTTCGACCATAAGCCCTTCCCCATCAGGAGCTTATGAATTGAAATGTTGATTCTCATGCTCTTCGGATTCTGCCTGACCTGCCGTGTTTTTTCAACGCCACACTTTTCTACAGAGAAAACCCGACATGGAAACAGAGTGGGTATCTGGAAAATTCAGTTCACTGCTTACTCTTACTGACTTCCATGTTGGATTCAGACACTACATCTACAGTATGTTCTATGGGCATTGGCCAATGCATTCCATGTCCACGGACATTGACAACTAATATATACCAGCCCCTATGAGTCCTCCTGTAACATTCTCATCCATTTAGCAGATGCTGTAAACTTCAATAGAACACTTACTGCTGCACTACAAATTATCATTGTAATGTTGTTGCAAGTACAATTGCTGCAATTTGCTTTTGTGCCATTGATTGAGGAATAAATGACAGCCAGCTAAGGACAATTCTCTTGTTCTTCTTCAAAATAGCTGTTATTGAACAAGTCCACATTTGACATGTGGGAGTTATTTAAAGACCTGCTGATCAGAGTTCAGGACTGGCACGTTCCAGTAAGGAGGAAGGAAAAAGATGCCAAGGTAAGGGACCTTTGGATAATAAGAGAAGTTGTGAATTTAGTAAAAAGGAAACAAATAATCATATGCAAGGCTAAGGAAGCTAAAATCAGACAGGGTTCATGAGGAATATAAAGAAAGTAGGAAAGAATTCAAGCGGGGAATTAGGAGAGCAAGAAGGGACCGTGAAATGATCTTGGCAAGTACGGTTAAAAAGAATGCTAAGGCATTCTATACATACATTAAAAATAAGAGAATAACCAGGGAGAAGGTAGGACTATTCAAAGATAAAGAAGGGATCTTATGTTTGGAGGCAGAGGATGTGGGCAAGATCCTAAGTGAATACTTTGCGTTGGTTTTCACCCAGGAGAATGATATGGCAGATAGTGAGATTTGTGTGGAGCATGGTAATATGCTAAGGCATTTTGAGATCATAAAGAAGTGGTGTTGGGTCTCTTGAAGAGCATTAATCTGGGGATGTCCCCAAGGCCATTTCTACTCCATGTTATTGATAGAGACAAAAGAGGAGATTGCTGAGACCTTAACCAAGATCTTTGTATCATCGTTAGCCACTGGAAAGGTCCCAGAGGACTGGCAAGTAGATAATGTTGCTCCTCTGTTGAAGGAAGGAAATAGGGATAATCCAGGAACTACAGATCAGTAAATATCACATCAAAGGTTGGGAAGTTATTAGAGAGAATGCTTAGGGATAGAATTTATGCACATTTGGAAAAGCATGGCCAAATTAAGGACAGTCAACATGGCCTTATTGGGGACAGCCAGCATGGCTTTGTCCTGCCGAGTCTTATCTTACTAACTTGATTGAATTTTTCAAGGAGGTGAAAAAAGCCATTGATGTGGATAAAGCAGTAGATGTTGTCTACATCGATTTTAGTAAGGCTTTCAACAAGGTCCCTCATAGTAGTCTCATCCAGAAGGTTAAGATGCATGGGCTCCCAGGTGATTTTACCATGTAGATTCAGAATTGGCTTGCCTAAAGAAGGCAGAGGGTAATGGGTGGAAGGGTGTTTTTCTCGCTGGAGGTCTGTGATTAGTGATGTTCCACAGGGATCTGTACTGAGACCTCTGCTGTTTGTGATATATATATAAATGACTTGGATGAAAATATAGAAGGGTGAATTAGTAAATTTGCAGACAATACTATGTATAGTTCTGGTCACCACATTACCAAAAGGATGTGGACGCTTTGGAGAGTTTGCAGAGAAGGTTTATGAGGATGTTGCCTGGTAATGGAAGGTGCTAGCCCCGAAGAGAGGTTGAGTAGGTTAGGTTTGTTTTCATTAGAAAAAAGAGGTTTTAGGGGGGACCTGATTGAAGTTTACAAATCATGATGGATAATAACAGGGTGGATAGAGATAAGCTTGCTCCCAGGGTGAACACGCTTTCAAGATGAGAGGTGAACAGTTTAAGGGGGATACACACGGCAGGTACTTCACACAGAGGGTGGAACGCGTTGCCAGCAGAGGTGGTAGAGGCAGGCACAGTAGATTCATTTAAGATGTGTCTGGACAGATGCATGAGTAGGTGGGGAGCAGATGCTTAGGAATTGGGTGACAGGTTTAGACAGTGGATTTGGATCGGCTCAGGCTTGGAGGGCTGAAGAGCCTGTTCCTGGGCTGTAAACTTTCTTTGTTCTTTGTTCTTAATACAAAGATTGGTGAAATTATGGATAGTATAGAAGGTTGTCAAAGGATACAGAGGGATATAAATCAGTTGCAGGTGTGGGTGGAGAAATGGCAGATGGAGTATAATCCAGATAAGTGTGAGATGCTGCACTCTGGGACATCAAATGTTCAGGAAAAGTATACAGTTAGTGGCAGGACCCTGAACAGCATTGATGTATAGAGGGATCTTGGGGTTCAAGTCCATAGCTCAGTGAAAGTGGCCACGCAAGTACATAGGGTGGTAAAGAAGACAAAAAAAACGCAAATGCTGAATCCAAAGTAGACATGCAGGAGGCTGGAAGAACACAACAGGCTGGGTAGCATCAGGAGATAGAGAAGTTGTTGTTTCGGGTATAACCTGGCTTGCTGTGTTCTTCCAGCCTCTTGCTTGTCTACTAGGATGTTAAAGATGGTATTTGGTATGCTTGCCTTTATTGGTTGGGGAATTCAGTGCAAGAGTCAGGATGTTGCAGCTTTATAAGACTCTGGTAGGCCACACTTAGAATACTGCATTCAATTCTCATCGAGTCATACAGTCATAGAGATGTACAGCACAGAAACAGATCCTTCGGTCCAACTCGTCCATGTCGACCAGATATCCCAACCCAATCTAGGCCCACCTGCCAACACCTGGCCCATATCTCTCCAAACACCTCTTATTCACATATCCATTCAGATGCCTTTTAAATGTTGCAATTGTACTAGCCTCCACCACTTCCTCTGGCAGCTCATTCCATACACATACCATCCTCTGTGTGAAAAGTTACCCCTTAGGTCTCTTTTATATCTTCCCCCTCTCACCCGAAACCTATGCCCTCTAGTTCTGGACTCCCCCATCCCAGGGGAGAGACTTTGCCTATTTATCGTATCCATGCCCCTCATAATTTCTGGTTGCCACATTACAGGAAGGATGTGGTGGCTTTGGAGAGGGTGCAGAAAAAGTTTACCAGGATTCTGCCTGGATTATATGGTATGAGCAATAAGGAGGGGCTATAAAAAGTCAGGTTGTTTTCTCTGGAGCAGTGGAGGCTGAGGGGAGACATGATAGAAGTCTATAAAATTATAAGATGCATTGATAGGGTTGACAGTCAGAATTTTTTTCCCAGAGATGAAATGACAACTGCTAAGAGGCGCCTCCCCTCGACCACAACCTCACCTCCCATCACCAAACTATCTGTAAACCCTGAGAGCAGGCTTTGAGGAAATCGGATCAGTATCAAACACTTTCCACATGTAAATAAAGAGTGACTTGATGATCGGATATTGGCCTCTGTGGAGTTATTTCAGTGGCAATGAGAGTGGGATGTGACGAAACAGCTATCATCCTCTAAGGTGTCAGCACAGTATGATCCCAAATGAGATCTGGAAATGACATGTGACTCTGTATGGCGTCAGAGTAGTATTAGTTCATTTATGGCCCTAAGGAGCGGAGCACCTAGGACTTTGGTTAAAGCAGAGCGTAAATGTGCCCAGATAGAGAGGGAAGGTTTGGCAGTCATATTTGGAGTCAGAAAGTTCCACCAATACCTTTGCAGATGTACAAAGTTAAAAATCACACAACACCAGGTTATAGTCCAACAGGTTTAATTGGAAGCACTAGCTTTCAGAGTGCTGCTCCTTCATCCAAATCATTTACAGATGTAAATTTGTAATAATAACAGATCATAAAACCCTGCTACGTCTAATTAAAGAGGACAAGGCAGTATCACCCATAGCTTCAGACCCCATTCAGTGGTGGTCTTGAATACTAAATGTGTATAATTACAAGTTGGAACACCATCTGGCAGGACAAGTAGCACATGTAGATACATTGAGCCACCTTCCACTAACACATATACCACTGCTGGAAACACCACTGGAAAAGTCCATTATGATTTTAAATTTTCTGGACACACTTCCAGTCACAGCTGACAATATCAGACTTTGGCTGCAGAAAGATCCGGTCCTGACCAAACTGAAACAGTTAGTGGTGATGGGGGAAACCAAAGGGCCGTCACACCCAGAATTGAATCTTTGGACCTGGAGAGGTCAGATCAAAATAGAGGATGGCATATTATTATGGGGAGGAAGAGTGATTGTCCTGAATAAAGATTGATGCCAATTACTGGCTGAACTCTAACGGGTTATCCAAGAGGTTTCCAAAATTAAGGTATTGGCAAGAAGTTATGTCTGGTGGCCAGGATTGGATGTAGCAGGGTAATGCCCAGGGTATCAAGAAAGACAAAAATTACTGTCAGCTGCTCCCCCACATTCATGGTAATGGCCAGGTAAACCCTGAATTTGGTTACATGTCAACTATGCAGGTCTTTTCATGGGCTCAATGTTCTTAGTCATTGTCGATGCCCACTCAAAATGGCTAAGTGTGCATAGAGTGCATTTGTCGAACACGGGAACAATGACATAAAAACTGCACACATCTTGTGCAGTACACAGACTCCTGGAAGTTTTGATCACAGATAATGAGCCATCATTTACCAGCAGGGAATGGTATTCATCATATAAGGACAGCTCCATATCATTCAACATTCAGTGGTGTGGCAGAAAGAGCAGTCCAAACTTTGAAGGCAGCCTTTTTGAAACAACCTACAGCTTCACTAGAACTGTCCCAGTTCTTATTTGATTATAGGACCATTCCTCATGCAACTACATGGATAGCTCCAGCAGAGTTGTTATTGGGGAAAAGACTCCACACCAGGTTAAATTTGATCTTCGTGGACCTGGAGTTGAAGGGTGAAATGGCATCAGGAATGCCAATGCCGGTCAGAAGACTCCACTAAGTGAGAGAGACAGTTTACTTCAGGGGATGAAGTTTCTTGTAGGAATCATGGGAATGGCCCTACATGGGTAGGAGGCATTGTTGATGCGAGGTCCTGTCCAGTAATGTATCAGGTTCGGTAGGCGCAATGGTCCTGAACAAGCACACGGACCATATGAAAACTGCAAACTTGCAAACAGTGCAGGAACAAAATGTGCTTGACCCCTCATTAGCCTTTCTGACTTTTGTGGAGCCCATTGGTTCTCCCTCTCCATCAAGCGTTGAAGATACCTTGGAATCTGAGATGGACACGGTAGATTTTGCTGCCTTGATGCCTTTGCCGTCTGAAGAGAAGATTGAATTTCTTCCAAGATGCTCCATGAAGAAGGCAATCCACTTCGCATTATACACCACCCATATCAGAGACAGAGTTGGGGGAATCTGACCCAGGACTAAAACATCCCTGGAGGAGCTACAACAAAAAAAGAACCAGCCTATGTGCTCAGAATCAGAGGGGGCGGGATGCAGTGATTGTAATGAGGTCAGCCAGGTGGACCTATAGAATATGAGTTCCCTGATTGGGGCTGTAAATCAGGTCCAATTGTGGAGCCCTGGTTGACAGCTATAAGCAGGAGTGTCAGCGATTCTGTTCACTGAGAGCTTAACGTGTAAATAAAGAGTGACTTGGTGATAGATACCAGTCTCTGGAGTTATTTCAATGCAGGATAAGGATTCTGCATAGAAGCATCACCTAGCAGTTCTGGTGGTCATGTGATATTATGTTACCGATGATGTCAATTCATTCACAAACCCGTCAAAAGGTATCATGTTCATTTGAAAAGATTTAGCAGAGGTTTGCATTACTGTCTTTCAGTAATTATTATCAAAAATTATAATTACTAAAAAGATATGTTATTCACACAGCATGCCTGGCCTTGGTTCATGTGAACCACATTGTGTTTCCAATTATAGAGGTCCAAAACTAGGAACAAAAAATATGAGTAGTCACCAAGTATTCTCCAAACAAACAATAAAGACAAACCTCTCTGTTAAATGAACAGTTAGAATACAGAACTCACATCTACAGGGAGTAAGGAAGTAATCAGCATTGGTATTTCTTAGGGGAAGCTTCCTCACAACACAAAAGATTAAAAGATTGGAAGAATATTCTAATAAATGAAGTGAATGGGAGAAGTTTCATGTCAAGTTTACATTGTGTCTTTAATGCAGCAAAACATCCCAAGTGATTTCACAATAGCGTAAAATTTGACTTTTAGCCAGATAAATAAGGCTGTTTAACTGGTGTTCAGTATTTTGATCAGAAAGTTAGGTTTTAAGGAATGTCTTAAAGAAGGAGGTGGTGGTAAAGAACTGGAGCAGGTCAGGAATTGAATTTCAGGGCTTGAGGCCTGTAGGCAACAGAAGGATGGAGCGATGAAAATCAAGAATTCACAAGAAGCCAATTGAAGGAGTATGCAAACAAGGGACGATTGTTGAGTTGGAGGAGATTGCAGAAATAGAGAAACTCAAGGCCATGGCAGATTCAAATACAAGAATGAGACTTTTAAAATTGAAATTTTATTGTATGTGGAGACATTATTGGTCAACACATGCAGAGGATGATTGGTGATGGAAAAGGAAACCTGATACAAGTTAGGATGCAGTTAGCAGAGAGTTCTTTGTTCCTCACAATTTTAGAGTCTATATTGAAGAGCGTTTGAAAACTTTGAAAATGATTAGAGAACCAGCATAGATTTTGAAAGTGTAGTTTGTGCTTGATGGGACCGGACTGCAATTTTAAATAAATAATAAAATAAAGAGAATATAAAATACTATTTATAAAATATTTGATAAAATCTCTCATAAGAATCTGTGAGATAACATTGAAAATCATAAAACTGGAAGCAAATTATTGCCCTGTTTAGCAAATTGTCTGACAGAGCACTGGAATAATTTACAGATTAATTGGCAATGACTAGCAGTGATCCACAGAATCTATGTTGGGTTCTCAATTATTCATATTTATTGGTGGTTTAGACAATGGGATTGAAAAATGGGTTGTCAAAATTTTCCATTGACACAAAGCCATGTAGATGGAAGTATAATATTACAAAGAGAGAATCATAAATTAAGTGAATCGTCAAAACTGTGACAAATGGTTCTCATATAGGCACGTATGATGTCTTCAACTTTAGAGCTAAAAAGGAAAGATCTCATGAAAATCTTGAAGCAATGGATATCCAATTAGATTTAGAGGCCCATGTACACAGATCAATAGAACAATTCAAAATGTTAAGAATAAACTGTAGCTATACAAAAGTCCAAGTTAGATCACAGCTGTCTTCAGCTGTGAGAGCAATACCCTTAGCAAGGATACAAAAGTAAAATACCATGGATGCTAGAAATCTGAAATAAGAACAACAATCTTAATTTTGGCATAGTGCTGAGCTATACTTCTGACACTTCTGTATTTTTGCCTATTGATATGATCAAGCGAGTTTCTCCATTCATCAAGACTCCAATATTCTCTCTCCACTTGAAACCCTCATTATGGCCTTTTACCATCTCCAGATATTTTATTTAGAATTGCTGGTGTGATTCTGGCTGTCTCATTTTCTCTGCTCCTCCCATTCACTCTGAAGTGTCTCTCTTTGAACTTGCTGCACACTGTTCTTTGCGGTCTAACCGTAACATTGTTGTCAAACCTAACAGAGGTGGGCAATGTTGTTTTCCAGTTCATTGACATCTACCCAGCAGACAGTCAATGCCAATTCTATATCACTTGCTCTTTGACTGAACCATGGATCATGACCCCATTGCTGAACATCAAGCCTTTATGTTCAGAACTGTCACTAACCTCTTAGCTTCTGGAGATTTCACTCCACTACCACCAACCTGTTACCCCAATCCTGAATAGCTAACTTCTCCATCTTTACCAAGATCCATAAACAAAATTACTCCAACAGAACTAGTTTCTCAGCCTGTTATGTGAGTATTTTGGCAGTTGGTTTCAACTGGTTACAGAATAGAAGTGCTTATTTTCATGAGATATTACACACTTAATTGTTTATTGTCATATAAGTTGAGTTGAAGGAATTTCATTGTATTGTTTTTATATCAATTACAGTCATTTTTAATAGTAATGTCATAAGTAGACAAATAACTTTATTTTATGTCAAGATGCTTGTACAATTTGCTGGGTGGGTTGGCATGGAGAGGGAAAGCAAATGATGCTGGGTTAAGGGACATACGTTTACTTGAGTTGGCACTTTGTTGGCACAAGAGCTATAAAGATCTATATGATTATTGGGGCAGTGCGTGCAGAGGATGAAAGGAGCAATACATGACTAGGAATGGAAACAGTAATTGCATGGTCATTATTCAGTAATATGACCAGGAAATCAAGTTCAGGATGCAGCGAAAGAAAGCTAGGTAAGGAGGAAAAGAGCTAGGAATGGATTCCCATTGGAGTATTTTTTATAAGCACTTCATCTACCACCATGTTTTCCATAAACTGTCTCTGAGATGACAAGGGTTTAACATAGAATCAAGCACTAAACTGTACCACTTCATTCAAACGAATGCTGGAGTCTCACAGCATGATTAGGAAAGGCTAAATTCAACATCACTGCTCTCCTCAATTTTTATGTTTCCAAGTCCTTCTATGTGAGAGTGTGACAAATCCACAAATTTCTCATATGCCATAATTAAAGCCACACACACTTACTCAAGGTGAGCATTCTCAGTGGGCTGACTGGCTACTTTCGCTCCTATTTCTTAGGATATTCTGAGACTGCAGATGGCATTTCAGGCCATTCTTAAGTGTGCTGGAGCTCAAAGGCATAACCTTGGCATAGGTAGCAGTAGTCTGGGCTGGCTGGCTGATGGGGTATGGAAAGGACAGTGTCTCACTGACATGAATGCTATCATTCTGAAAGCTGCAGCAGATTGTGCATGATTGAGTGAATTCTATATAATGGACATCACTTCAAATCTCCTGAAAACCCACTGGTGTAGAGGAATAATCTGCCATGAAGACCTGCATGAATTCCTTTGAGCATTGTGATTAAGCCTGCTCTATGGCACTGAGATACTGAAATACTTACTCCTCGACTGCAGTGGAAAGTATGATAGCAGTCACCAGATATTTATCACAGTTGGGTCTGCTTATGCAGTCATGGAGTTGGTCATTAAGGAATGGCTGCCATCTCTGAATAAAGTCCAGTGTTATTTGGAATTTGTCTCCTCCATGTCCAACCTATACATTTTTTTAGCTTCCATATATCCTCTTTACATCTTAATTTTCTATCTATCTTTGAGTCATCAGCAAATTTAGAAAGCACACCTTTGACCCCTTTTGTTCAAGTCATTTAAATAAATTCAACATGTTGAGGTCCCAACATTGCTCTTTGTGGCACACCACTCGCTACATCTTAGGACCTGGGTCAATCAGTTCACAGTCTCAATGATTTGCTCAATATCACTTGCCTGTGATTGTAACTTTTCCTGAGTTCTTCCAGTTCTGATTTGCAGCTATTTCCGAGTACCACTTGTATCCTCTAAAATGTAGAAAATGTCTGTTCAATTCACCTGCCATATCCTTACTTTTCATTGTTCATTCCCATTTTATTTTCTATAGGGCCAACATTTTTTCAGTAAATATCCATAGGAACTCTTACTATTTTTGTTATATCTCTCGCTAGCTTTCTGTTTTAGCCCATTTTTCTTCCACATTATTTTTAGTCATTCTTTGCTTTCTTAAAACTCTGTCCAATCTCCTGATCTGCCACCCATTTTTGCATAATTAAATTGATTTTCTTTAAGTTTAGATATTATCATTAACATTATTAGTTAAACACTGATAGCTGTTCTATCCTTGGTAATTTTTCTTTCTCATTAGAATATATATATTCTGTGTATTCTGAAATTTCCCCTTCAATGTATGCCATTGCATTTTTATGTAACTATCCCTTAACATAATTAGCTAGGTCACTTTCATTAGCATTGCCTTTATGACCTCATAATTGGTCTATTAAAATGTTTTAAAGTTTAAAATATTAGACTCACTCTTCTCTCCCTTAAGAATGTAAATGTCAATCATTTTATGCTTGCTGTTACCTAAGTATGACTTCACTAAGAGATCATTCATTAATCCTATTTCAAAGCAAAAAAATAGGTCCTCAGATTTATTCAATTTGAAAAGCAAATATATTTTTAGCGATATTAAAGGTCTTCTTAGATAGTTAGGCCGTTAGCTCATGACACCATTCCTATTGAAGTCACTGAAGATGAATTGTCATGTCCAAAAATAAAATCATTCCAGAAAGCAAGGTCAGGGTGAAAGATGTAAAGGTGAAAGATATGGATAAGTTTTGTTATCCTGCAAAGCTGTTGACATCAAATGGAAAATGCAACCAAGAAATAAAATGAAAAATTGGAATGTCAAAGATGCATTTCATTAAAAAAGTGCATACTTAGTTATGATAATTAACCTGAGAATCCTGGAATACTACACTGCACTGATTTTGACAAATAAAGTGAATGTTGAGCAATCAGAAAAATAATACAGAGGCTGCAGGATTGGGCAGATAAAGCTTTTTAAATGGTTTCACAAATTGGATGAATGAATCAACAATGAAAATTATGACTTACCATATTTATGTCAGATGTATATCATCTGCAATGAGGACATTCCACGTCCCACAGAGCAAATGTTATAGGTTTCCTCCTTTGTGGTAGATATTGTTACATCCTGTTTCCGAATAACTATTTGTTACATCACATGATTTCAGGTCACTAACAAAGTAACAATTAATCAATTCATGTTTATCCCTGGCAGTCACTTCAACACCAAGCAATTTGTATTTATATTGGAATAAATTTGTTCTCCGGAAAGTGACTATTTCTCAGGGCAAATGAAAGAGGAGATGGGTTCCTGTAGTGATCACAGAGTAATCTCTTTGAGAGAATGAAATAAGTTCTAACCATTACTGAAGCTGGCAAGAGTTCAATTTATCAGAGTTAGATTTCTACACATAACTTTTAGAGCCAAAATTCTTCTCCCGCTTGATCTTTATTTTAGTGATACGCCTTTGTTGTACGCACAGCATGCACTGAACTTCCCTTCCAGATAGATTTTGCTTTTATCATAGAGGTGGCGAGAGGGCTAAAGAATCCCTTAGGGAGTTCTTGTTTCCTTTTGATCCTTTTAATGACCTCAATGCCAGAATCACTTTCTCTTTGTCTTCTCTTAGTTAGTCTTCTCTTTGTTGTCAGATATAAACAACAAAATGTTCATGCATCATACAGTCATAAAGTACCAGGTAACATGTTTACTTGCCATTCTCTATCTCACAGACAATAACATATTTTCAGTCAGTTTCACACTGATTCTTTTGAACCTGTTGGAAGTGATAGAAACAGAAGAACATGTCCAAGCATAGTGCCCCTTGCAATTAAACAAAAGCATGGGGAAAAGCTGTTCCCTAGTGCAGTCCCATGTCAATATTCTCATCAATCAATGCCTTGCTTTCATGCAGTGTAAACTATTGTTACTTTTGAGGTTTGCATTGCTGTATCTGTCCTGATGATTGCAAGATGAAATCTTCTTAGCACGTTTCTTTTTCAGAAATACTCATCAATACTTTTTGATAATAGTGGGGAACACTATTAGTGGCAGAGATGCTGAATCAATACTTTGCCTCAGTTTTCATGGTGGAGGACAATAGTACCATTCCTGTTGGAATGAGCAAGTCAGAGGCAATAGATACGGTTGAACTTAAAACAATCAACATCGATAGGGAAAAGGTACTAAGCAAACTATTAGGATTGAGGACAGACAAGTCGCCTGGGTCTGATGGCCCACATCCTAGGGTATTATAGCAAGTGGCAGTAGAGATAGTTGATCCATTGGTTACAATATTCCAAAATTTCCTGGACATAGGAAAATGGCAAATATAATGCCCTTATTCAAAAGGGGAGGGAGGCAAACTATGGGAAATTATAGACCAGTTAGGTACATGGAAATGATTTGAATTCAATAAGCTAACATCAAATAATATGCTTCTGAGTTTTGGTGTCTTTCAAACAAAATTGAGTTGATTATATTAACAATTACTCAAGACTGTCTCATTGGGTTCTGATGCAGCATCCTTGATTTGAAACATTAACCTAACCTCTTTGCTTTCCTCATATATGCTGCCAGACCTGCTGAGTGTTTCCAGTACTTTTTGTTTATATTTCAATTTCTAATGCCTGGAATATTCTGATTTTTGCTTTTTTTGATTCACTGCCATTTCCCTTCCGGGAACGTCTGTGGTGAGGAATTCTGTTTTATTCTTTGACATGATTTTTACTTTGTCTTTTTTATCATATGCACTTGCAATATTATTTGTTAACCTTCTTGTGTTTGATCACATGTTTGCTAAAACTTGCTTCCATAGACACAACTCCTTTCTCAATCTCCTGCTTTGACTAATTCCACTGTGCTTTTGGCCAAAATTCCACCTTTCATGTGTCGCATTCAGTTATGATTACAAATATCACCACAATGGGCAATGTTGGTCCATACATTACTATTAATTGCATCATTGGATTTATCGTGCACCGTGCATACTCCTGACTTTTTTTTTCTGGCAGCATTTACTCACTTTGTTAAAAAGTTGTTTTTATCTTGAATTCCATTTCAGATTTTTCCTCATCCAGACCTTCAACAATGAGTTACTTTTCTTTCAGACAAGATTCAGCACCCCAAGGGCACCAGTGTTTTTCCTGATCTGTCTCGATTTTTACATTCATCTGACAGAATCTCTCGAGCCAATCTCACCCCTTGTCGTAGTTTAGCTAATTTCTCTGGCCTTTCTCTTTCTGACTCTAAATAATCTGTTCTCAGCAAAGGCTACAGCTTTACTCTCTTTTGGAACAGTTTGGTAGAATACATTCTGGAACCAACTATGGAACAGAGTACTTTAGACCTGATACTGAGCAATTGTAATTAGGGCAGCAGAATGTACACCAAAAGGAAAAAAAAAGACTGGGACAATCAAAGAAGATCCAGTAAAGTACATTTATGGAGGACCTTCAGGAGTGGTCATTTGTGCTTTAAATTCTACTTTGGATTATTTGTACACCTTTTCAGTCAACTCAGCACCAGGAATGTGTTAGTGAGGTTTCCTCTACCTAAAGTGTGCGGTGGTTTGACTCTGGCAGGCACAATTTTATTTGCACTATTATGCATGCTTTCCTGTGGTATGGACTGTCCCTACTCGCCTCTCGAACTGTTAATGGTAAATTTACATTAACAGACATATCACCAAACCACTATTCTACAAGGGAACACCACCTGGGCTGACCTTAAAATGATAGTGATGGAACAGTGCCTGTGCCATAGAAAAGCTGCCCAATGTCTCACATGAGATCAGATGAACTAATCTATCAAGTGAGAAACATATAATGAGATGGGATTATTTCATGGTATCATGGTAAAGGATTTGCTAAGTGAGAGTAATCATAATGTACTTTGAAACTGGTGTTCCAAACTTTAATAAAGGCTATAATAATAGGAATGAAGTTGAAGTGTACTGGAGAAACTAGTCAAGAGGTAAGACAGTAGAAAAATAGCACCAGAAAATAAAGAGCTATTTTATAACTCATGAATCTCATAGAAACATAGAAAGTATGAGCAGGAGTATGCCATTCACCCCTTCGAGTTTGTTCCACCTTTCTGTATAATTATGGTGGATCATCTAACTCAGTATTCTCTTCCCGCTTTCTACCCAAACATTTGGTCCCTTTGTCCTGAGCTATATCTAATCCCTTCTTGAAAGCATTCAGTGTTTTGGCTTTAACTGCTTTTGCAGCAGAGAATTCACAGGTTGTATGGAATCACCCCACATTCTCCTAAACTCAAATGAATATAGTCCTAACAGATCCAATCTCACCTCATATATCTGTCATAGAGTCATAGAGATGTACAGCATGGAAACAGACCCTTTGGTCCAACCCGTTCATGCCGACCAGATATCCCAACCCAATCTAGTCCCACCTGGCCCATATCCCTCCAAACCCTTCCTATTCATATACCCATCCAAATGCCTCTTAAATGTTGCAATTGTATCAGCCTCCACCACATCCTCTGGCAGCTCATTCCATACACGTACCACCCTCTGCATGGAAAGGTTGTCCCTGAGATCTCTTTTATATCTTTCCCCTCTCACCCTAAACCTATGCCTTCTAGTTCTGGACTCCCTGACCCTGGGGAAAAGACTTTGTCTATTTATCCTATCCATGCCCCTCATAATTTTGTAAACCTCTATAAGATCACCCCTTAACCTCCGACGCTCCAGAGAAAACAGCCCCAGCCTGTTCAGCCTCTCCCTGTAGCTCAGATCCACCAACTCTGGCAACATCCTTGTAAATCTTTTCTGAATCCTTTCAAGTTTCACAACATCTTTCCGATAGGAAAGAGACCAGAATTGCTCGCAATATTCCAACAGTGGCCTAACCAATGTTCAGTACAGCCGCAACATGACATCCCAACTCCTGTACTCAATACTCTGACCAATAAAGGAAAGCATACCAAACGTCTTCTTCATTATCCTATCTATCTGCGACTCCACTTTCAAGGAGCTATCAACCTGCACTCCAAGGTCTCTTTGTTCAGCAATGCTCCCTAGGACCTTACCGTTAAGTGTATAAGTCCTGCTGAGATTTGCTTTCCCAAAATGCAGCACCTCGCATTTATCTGAATTAAACTCCATCTGCCACTTCTCAGCCCATTGGCCCATCTGGTCCAGATCCTGTTGTATGGTCTTATGGAATAGTAATGGCAAGAGGTTCTGGGGTAATTAGGGAGGTATAATAGAAATTCATCCCAAGGAAGAAGAAACATGCTAAGGGAAAGATGAGGTAACCATGGCTGACAACGGAAGTCAGGAACAGCAGAAAAACAAAAGAAAAAGAATACAATGTGATGTTAATTATTAGGAAGCCTTTAAAAACCAGCAGAGGATAACTAAACAGCAATCAGTGGAAGAAGATGAAATATGAGAGTACGACATTTTTTAAGTTATTCATTTGGGGAAGTGATGAACTTGTGGTATTATCACTGGACTGTTAATACAGAGACACAGGTAATGCCCTGGGGACCCAGGATTGAATCCTGCTATGGGATAATTTTGTGGATAGTATGTGTGGAGAGGTGGTCCCACTGCAGACTCATACTCCACAGGCAGGAAGGGAATTGGTGGCCACCAGTCAGAGCAAGACAGCGAAGCAGGCAGTGAAGGAATCGCTTGTGGATATTCCCCTGCAAAACAGATATAACATTTTGGATATTGTTCAGGGAATAGCCTCTCAGGGGATAACAGCATCAGCCAAATTCATGGCACCACGGTTGTCTATGTTGTAGAGGGAGGGAGAATTAGGCATAGAAATGCTGTAGTTGCAGGAGATTCAATTGTAAGGGGAATAGATAGGCACTTCTGTGGTCACAAACAAGAGTCCAGGATGGTGTATGCCTTCCTGGTGCTAGAGTCCTGGATGTTTTGGAGTAGTTGCAGGACATTCTGGAGGGGGAGCGTGAACAGCCAGTGGTCGTGATACATGATGGTACTAATGACATAGATAAAAAAAATGGATGAGGTCCTAAAAGCAGAGGATAGAGAACTAGGAAGAAAGTTGAAATGTAGAACGTCAAAGGTAATTATCTCTGGATTACTACCAGTGCCATGCACTAGTCAGAGTAGAAGCAGCAGGATATATAGGATGGACACATGGCTTAAAAGATGGTGTAAGGGGGAGGGTTTCAGATTCATGGAGCATTGGGACGGCTTCTGGGGGAGGTGGGACCTAACAAACTGGACTGGTTACACCTGGGCAGGACCGGGACTGATGTCCTTGTGGGGGGGGGGGTTACTTGGTAGAATGATTGGGGAGGGTTTAGACTAGTGTGGCAGGGAGATGGGAACCAGAAGATTAGGGCAGTAGATGTACAAATTGAGGGAGAGGTAGAAACCAAGGCAAACACTAAGAACAAGAACAGGTAGTGAAACAGTGCTGAAAAGAGCTGGGAAGGTGGTCTCTGAAATGCATGTGTTTCAATGCAAGAAATATAGTATGCAGGGTAGATGAACTTAGAGCTTTGGTTAGTACTTAGAACTATAACATTATTGGCTGAAAGAGGAACAGGACTGGCAGCTGAATGCCCCAGGATTTAGATGTTTCAGGTGTGATAGAAAGGGATGTAAAATGGGTAGGGGTGTTGCATTATTGATAAAGGAGTATCTGACAGCTGTACTGGAGGAGGATACAGCAGAGGACTTGTGCAACGAGGCAATATGTATAGAACTCAGAAATAGGAAAGGTGAAATCACAATGCTGGGGGTATACTCCAGGCCTCCTGTCAGCCAGTGGAAGATAGAGGAATGAATATGTCGACAGATTTTGGCAAGATGCAAAAACAACAGGGTTGTTGCGGTGGGTGATTTTAATTTTCTCAATATTAGCTGGGACTCATTTCATACTGAGGGTTTGGATGGGGCAGAATTTGTAAGGACCATTCAGGAGGGTTTCTTGACACAGTATGTAAACAGTCCAACCATAGAAGGATTTATACTGGACCTGATTTTGAGAAATGAGCCTGGCTAGATGAGTGAAATTTCAATGGGAGAGCATTTCGTGAGTAGTGACCATGAGCTTTAAGATACTCATGGATGGGGATAACAGCAGTCATCGGGTGAAGGTGTTAAATTGGGAGAGGGTGAACTACAACAATATTAGGCAGGAACTGGAGAATTTTGATTGAAGGTGGATGTTTGAGGGGAAATCCATATCGGACATGCGGGAGAACTTAAAACATCAGTTGATAAGAATTCAGGAGCAGCACATTCTTGTGAGAACCTTGGATGACTTTGGTCAAAAAGTGAAAGAAAGCATATGTAACGTCTAGGAAGATAGGTACTAATGGAGTATATAAGGAAAGTAGGAAAGAACTTAAACAAGGAATTAGAAGGGTTAAAAGAGGTCATGAAAAGTCACCAGCATACAGAATTAAGGAGAATCCTAAGTCTTTATACATATATAAAAAGCAAAAGGGTAGCCAGGGAAAGACTTGATGCCTCCTCGTAGAGCTCTTTAGGGAACATCTCCGGGACACAGCACCAATCAACCCCACCGCCTCTTGGTCGAACATTTCAACTCCCCCTCCTATTCTGCCGAGGACATACAGGTCCTGGGCCTCTTCTACTGCCATGCCCTCACCACCCGATGTCTGGAGGAAGAACACCTCATCTTCCGCCTCGGAACACTTCAACCCCAGGGCATCAATGTGGACTTCACTAGTTTCCTTATTTCCCCTCCCCCTACTTTACCCCAGTTCCAACTTGCCAGCTCAGCATCATCCTCATGATCTTCCAACCTGCCAATTTTCCTTCCCACCTATCCGCTCCACCCTCCTCTCCGACCTATCACCTTCATTCCCACCTCCATCCACCTATTGTACTCTTAGCTACCTTCTCCCCAGCCCCACCCCTTCCCATTTATCTCTCCATCCTGGAGGCTCCCTGCCTCAATTCCTGATGAAGGACTTTTGCCCGAAACGTCGATTTTCCTGCTCCTCGGATGCTGGCTGACCAGTTGTGCTTTTCCAGCATCACTTTAAACTTGACCCTACCCAGGGAAAGAGTTGACCCACTCAAGGATTGGGAAGGGAGCCAGAAGAGATAGGCAAGGTGCTAAATGAATACTTTGCAACAGTATTCACCAAAGAGAAGGAATTGGTGGAAAATGATCTCAGGAAAAGGAGTGTCAAATTTCTAAGCCAAGCTGTTATTAAGATGGAAGAGATGTTGAGATGTTGAGTTCTTAAAAAGGTATTAAGGTAGATAAGTTCCCAGGTCTTGCTGGGATCCACCCCAGAATATTGTGGGAGGCAAGAGAACAAATTGCTGGAGCATTGACAGACATCTTTGTGATCTCTTTGGCCATAGGTGAGGTCCCAGAGGACTGGAGAAAAGCCAATGTAGTCCCATTGTTTAAGAAGGGTAGCAGAGATAATCTAGGAAATTGAAAACCTGTGAGCCTCCCATCTGTAGTGGGAACATTATTAGAAAATATTCTCAGGGACAAGATCCAAATGCATTTAGAAGCAAGTGGACTAATTAGTGATAGACAGCATGGTTTTGTGTGGGGGAGGTCATGCCTCACTAACTTGATCAAGATTTTTTGAGAGATAAAGAAGATGATTAATGAGAGAAAAGTGGTTGTGTTGTCTACATGAGCTTCAGTAAAGCCTTTGACAAGGTTCCTCGTGGCAGACTGGTACAAAAGGTGAAGTCACATGGGGTGGGTTTAAACTAATATGCCAGAGGAATGGGAACCTATGTAAGGAGTCAGAGAAGGAGGGAGCAAGGAGAAAATTGAAAGGTAGAAAAGGGATTAAGCAAAGTGATAGGCAGAGAAACTAAGGACAAAATTCAAACAGGGCTATTGAGAAAAATATTGGGAGCAAGACTAACAGTGTTAAAAAGATACGCTTGAAAACTTTGTGCCTTAATGCATGGAACATTTGCAATAATGTGAATAAATGAATCGCACAGGTAGATGTAAATGGGTACGATGTAATTGGGATTATGGAGACATGGCTGCAGAGTGACCAGGGGTATGAACTGAATGTCCCAGGGTATTCAGTATTTAGGAAGGACAGGCAAAAAGAGAAAGGCAATGGAGTGGCATTGCTGGTGGAAAAGGAAATTAACACAATAGTGAGAAAGAATATTAGCTCTGACAATGTGTAGTCTGTATGGATAGAGTTGAGAAATATCAAGGGGTAAAATCATGAGTAGGTATAATATATAGATCCCCAAACTGCAGTGGTGATGTTGGAAATGGCATTAAACAGGAAATTAGAGATGCATGTGATTAGGGAATGTCGGTGATCATGGGTGATTTTAATCTGCGCATAGATTGGGCAAATCAAATTACCCTCAATGCCGTAGGGGAGGAATTCCTGGAGTGTACACGGAATAGGGTTCTTGAGAAATATGTGGAGGAACCAATGAGAGTGCAGACCATCTTAAACTGGGTACAGTATAATGAGAAGGGATTCATTGCCAATCTAGCTGTGCAAGACCCCTTGGGGATGAGCAACCATAGCATGATAGAATTTTTTATCAAGATAGAAAGTGAGGTAGTTGATTCGGAGACTAGGGTGCTGACTCTTAATAAGGAAATTATAAAGATATGAGGCAGAGTTGGCCTTGATAGATTGGGGAGAGTTATTTAAAGAGATGATAGTGGATAGGCATTGGCAAACATTCAAGAAATGCATGGGTGATCTGCAACAACTGTTTATTCCTGTGTGTTAAAAAAGCAAAATGAGTAAGAGGGCCAATCCATGGCTTACAAAGGAAATTAGAGAGAGGAAGAAGCACACAGATTAGCCAAGAAAAATAATCGGTCTGAGGATTAGGGGCGGTTTTGAATTCAGCAAAGATGGACCATATAATTGATTAAGAAGGGTAAAATACAGCACAACAGTAAGCTTGCAGAAAACATTGTTACGACATGGAGTAAACTCTCCTGCTTAATTTAAAGCAGCAATACAGAAAAGATTTATCACGTGCAGTAATCTGTTGAAATTCAATAGGCCAAGAAGTAATTAAAGTAAAAATTAACAAATTTATTTCTCAAAGTATAACAGGGAATAATGAAATAATAGCTATTTACAACTCCTTCCCCTAACCTATATTTTACTTTCCCTTTCAACAATGCTAGCCCAATTAAACTCCCAACTTCTTATCTGAAAACTAGGCAGCTTTCAGTTTTCTTTGAATTCCTGTCTTCTTCTTCTTTGGGATTCTGCTTTGCAGGCTACTGATAGATAAAGGTACCTTTAAGAGAGCTATTTTTCAGGCAACCTTTACATGTTGGTAGCTTGGCAGTTCTCCTCCCAACTCTTGAATTTTTCCTGGTCTCATTCCCCCAAAGGATCAGACTGTGTCATTGGTTTTAAGTTTGTCAATATACTCAATTCAAACTTGATAGGAATTTGTTTTTAAACTGATTGGCTTAATTCGAATCTGTTTTGTCATTTCCAGGTAACCCAGCTAATCTAGCTTTCGACCAAGTGTTACATTGTTACCTTATTGAGAATACTTGGTGCTGTCACGTATTTCTTCCAGCTTCCAACTCTCTTCAAGATACATTAAACCCATATCCTCATAACAGCATAAAGATTGACAATAAGAGTTTCTTTAGGTACATGAAGAGAATGAAATTGGTGAAGACAAATGTAGGTCCCCTACAGACAGAAACAGGGGAATACATAATAAGGGACAAAGAAATGGCTGAGCTATTGAATATATACTTTGGTTCTGTCTTCACAAAAGAGGGCACAAATCAGATATTAGAAATGTTGGAGAGTGCAAGATTTAGTGAGAGGGAAGAACTGAGATCAATATTAGCAGAAAAATGGTGCTGGGAAAATTGATGGGACTGAATGCAGATAAATCCCCTAGGCCTGATAATCTACATCCCAGAGTGCTTAAGGAAGTGGCTCTACAGCTAATGGATGCATTGGTGGTCATCTTCCAGGATTCTATACACTCTGGAACAGTTGCTGCAGATTGGAGGATAGCCAATGTCACTCCAACATTCAAAAAGGGAGGTAGAGCGAAAACAAGAAGTTATAGACCAGTAAGCCTGACATCAGTAGTGGGGAAAATTCTCAAATCCATTATCAAGGACTTTATAGCAGTGCATTTAGAAAGCAGTGGTAGGATCAGACAGAGTCAGCATGGACTTATGAAGGGAAAATCATGCTTGACCAATCTGTTGGAATTCTATGAAAATGTAACTAGTAGAGTTGATAAGGGGGAGCCAGTTGATGTGATATATTTGCACATTCAGAAACTGTTTGACAAAGTCCCGCATTAAGCGATTATTATGCAAGATTAAAGTGCATGGGATTGGGGAAAGTGTATTGAGATGGATAGAAAACTGATTGGCAGAGAGGAAACAAAGAGTAGCAATTAATGGGTCCTCTTCGAATTGGTGGGCAGTAACTAGTGGAACTGAAAATGTGTTGCTGGAACAGCGCAGCAGGTCAGGCAGCATCCAGGGAACAGGAGAATCGACGTTTCGGGCATAAGCCCTTCTTCAGGAATGAGGAAAGTGTGTCCAGCAGGCTAAGATAAAAGGTAGGGAGGAGGGACTTGGGGGAGGGGCGTTGGAAATGCGATAGGTGTAACTAGTGGAATGCTAAATGGATCAGTGCTGGACCCCAGCTGTTCACAATATATATTAATGATTTGGATGAGGGGATATAATGTAACATTCAAAGTTTGTAGATGATACCAAGTTGGGTGGGAAGGTGAACTGTGATGAGGATGCAGGGATGCTTTAGCATGATCTGGACAGGTTGGTGAGTGGACAATTCAATAGCAGATGTAGTATAATTAGGATAAATGTGAGGTTATTCACTTTGGAATCAAAAACAAGAAGGCAGATTACTATATGAATGGCTGTACATTGGGAGAGGGGAGTGTGCAGTGGGGCCTGGGTGTCCTTCTGCACCAGTCACTGAAGGTAAGCATGCAGATGCAGCAGGTGGTAAAGAAGACAAATGATATGTTGGTCTTCATTGCAAGAGGTTTTGAGTACAGGAGCAGGGATGTGTTGTTGCAGTTATACAGGGTCTTGATGGGGCTGCACCTAGAATACTGTGTGCAGTTTTGGTCTCTTTTTCTGAGGAAGCATGCTCTTGCTTTTGAGGGAGTGCAGCAAAGGTTTACCAGGCTGATTCCAGGGATGGCATGACTGATGTATGAGGAGAAATTGTCGAGGTTAGGTGTTTTTGCGCTGAATTCAGATGAATGAGGGAGGTCTCACAGAGACTTGTAAATTTATAACAAGGTTAGACAGGGTAGATGCAGGGAAGATGTTCCTGATGGTGTGTGTGTCCAGAACCAGGGGTCACAGTCTGAGGTTTCGGCGTACACCATTTAAGATGGAGATGAGGAGACATTTCTTCACCCAAACAGTGGTGGGCCTGTGGAATTCATTACCACAGGAAGTCATTGATGCCAAAACATTGAATATATTCAAGAGGTAGCTGGATATGCTACTTGGGGGTGAGTGAGATCAAAGGATATGAGGAGAAGGCAGGATTAGGCTTTTGAGCTGGACAATCGGCTATGATTATGATGAATGGTGGAAGCAGGCTCGAAGGACTGAGTGGCCTCATCGTGCTCCTATCTGCTATGTTTCTATGTTTCTATCAGGGGTGAGCTGGCAAGATGGATACCGAACTGGCTCAGTCAAAGGAGACAGAGGGTAGCGGTGGAAGAATACTTTTCAGAATGGAGGGTTATGACTAGTGGTGTCCCACAGGGATCAGTTCTGGGATCTCTGCTGTTTGTGGACTTCATAAATGAATTGGAGAAAAACATGGCTGGTCTGATTAGTAAGTTCGTGGACGATACAAAGATTGATGAAGTTGTGGATAGTGAGGAGGATTCTCAGATGATACAGCAGGATACAGATCAATTGGAGGCACGGGCAGAAAAATTGCAGATGGTATTTAGATTCCCTACAGTATGGAAACAGGCAATTAGGCAAAACAAGTGCACACCAACCCTCCAAAGAGTAACCCACCCAGATCCATTTCCCTCTGATTAATGTACCTAACAATTTGGGCAATTTAGCATGGCCAATTCACTTGACCTGCATGTCTTTGGACTGTGGGAGGAAACCCACACAGACGCGGGGAGAACATGCAAACTCCACACAGTCACCCAAGACTGTGAGGCAGCAGTGCTAACCACTGAGCCACCATGCCACCTTGATGAATCTAGACAATGTAAGGTGATGCATTTTGGATGGTCAAATACAGGTAGAAATTATACAGTGAATGGCAGAACCCTTAGGAATATTGATGTGCAGAGGGATCTGGGTGTACAGATCCACTGAAGGTGGCAGTGTAAGTAGATAAGGTAGAAAAAAAGGCCTATGACATGCTTGTCTTCATTGAACCCAAAATATAGAACATAGAACAGTACAGGTCCTTTGGCCTTCGATGTTGTGCTGAACTTTTATCTTACTCTGAAATCAAACTACCCTTCATTTCACTATCATTCATATGCCTATCTGAATCGCTTATATATCCCTAGTATATCTGACTCTATTATCACTGCTGGCAGTGCATTCCACATACCCACTACTCTCTGTGTAAAGAACCTACCTCTGACATCTCTCCTAAACCCTCCTCCAATCACCTTAAAATTATACACCCAGAAAGCAATTTCTGCCCTTGGAAGAAGTCTCTGGCTATCCACTCTATCTATGCCTCTCATCATCTTGTGCACCTCTGTCAACTGACTTCTTCGGTCCAATGACAAAAGCTGAAAGTCCCTCAACCTTTCTGGACATGCCCTCCAGTCCAGGCAGCATCCTGGTAAACGTCCTTTACATCCTCTCTGAAGCTTCCACATACTTCCTATGATGAGGCAACCAGAACTGAACACAATATTTCAAGAGTGGCCTAACCAGGGTTTTATCGCGCTGCAGCATAACCTTGCAGTTCTTAAACTCAATCCCCCTGCTAATGAAAGCCAACACACCATACACTTTCTTAACAACCCGAGCAACTTGGGTGGCAACTTTGAAGGAACTATGGACGTGGACCCCAAGATCCCTCTGTTCATCAACAGTGCCAAGAATCCTGCCTTTAACCCTGTAATCTGCATCCAAATTTGACCTTCCAAAATGAGTCACTTCACACTTTTCCAAGTTGAACTCCATCTGCCACTTAGTCCAGCTCTGTATCCTGCCAATGTCCCGTTGCAACCTACAATAGGCTTCCACACTATTCACAACGCCACCAACCGACATATTATCGGCAAACTTACTAACCCACCCTTCCAATTCCTTATCTAACTCATTTATAAAAATCACAACGAGAAGAGGTCCCAGAACAGATCCCTGAGGAACACCACTGGTCACGGGGCACAAGGTTGTATACTTTCTATCTAATACCACCCTCTGTCTTCTATGGAGCAGCCAATTCTGTATCCAGACAGCCAAATTTCCCAGGCCTCCTTACTTTGTGAATGAGCCTACCATGGGGAACCTAATCAAACACCTGCTAAAATCCATATACACCATATCCACTGCTCTACCTTCATCAATGTGTTTTGTCACATCCTCAAAGAATTCAATAAGGCTTTGAGGCATGACCTGCCCCTCACAAAACCATGCTGACTCGCTCAAATAAAACATTTTTCCAAATAATCAAGAAGTATTGAGTATAAGGGTAGGCAAGTTATGCTGCAGCTTTATAAAACTTTATTTAGGCCACACTTGGAATATTGCATGCAATTCTGGTCACCACATTACCAGAAGGATGTGGATACTTTGGTGAGGGTACAAAAAAGGTTTACCATAATGTTGTCTGGTATGGGGGATTTTAGCTATGAAGAAAAGTTGGATAGGCTGGGTTTGTTTTCATTGGAACATAGAAGATTGAGGGAGACCTGATAGAGGTTCATAAGATCGTTAATGGCATAGATAGAGTGCAAACTATGAGGCTTTTTCCCAGGGTGAAAGGGTCAAATACTATGGGACACAGGTTCAAGGTGTAGGGTCGATGTTTAAAAGAGATGTATGAGGCAAGGTTTTCGTGCAAAGAATGGCAAGTGTCTGGAATGCATTGCCAGAGGAAATGGTGGAAGTAGATTCAAGAAGACAAATATATGAATAGGAAGGGAATAGAGGGAAACAGATCCTGTAAGTGAAGACTGTTGTGGTATGGAAGGGCAAAATGTGTCAGCACAGGCTTGGAGGGCTGAAGGGCCTGTTCCTATGCTATATTGTTCTTTAAAAGATAAGAGAAAAGGAAATTTGGATATTGGACCACTGGAAAGTGTGACTGGAGAAGTAGTCATAGGATACAAAAAATGGCAGAGGAACTGAATCAGTTTTCATGGTGGAAGATACCAACAACTTACCAGATCTTCCAGACAGTGAGAGAGAACAGGTGAGTTCAGTAGCCATCACTCAGGTGAAGGTGCTGGGGCAGCAGAAATTTCTGAAGACAGATAAATCACCAAGATTGGCGAGCTACACCCCAGAGTTATGAAAGAGATAGCTGAAGAGATCATAGAGGCATTGGTGGTGATCTGTTAGGAATCACTGGGGTCGGGGAGGGTCCCAGATGACTGGAAAATAGCTAATGTAACACCCCCATTTAAGAAGGGAGGAAGGCAGAAAACACGAAACTATAGGCTGGCTGGCCTGACCTGAGTTGTTGGTAAGGTTTTTGAGTCCTTGGAATACTTGGAAGTGCATGGTAAAATATGGCTGAGTCAGCACAATTTCATCATGAGCGAGTCATGCTAGAATTCTTTAAGGAGGTAATGAACAATTTAGACAAAGGAGGATCAATGAATGCAATCTATTTGGATTTCCAAAAGGCCTTTGACAAGGTACCACACAGGATGCTGCCAAATAAGGTTGAATTCATGGTGTTTGGGCAAAGTAATGATATGGAGAAAGGATTGGCTGACTGGCAGAAGTTAGAGAAAGAGATAAAGGGGTCTGTTTCAGGAATGGTATCCGGTAACTTGTGGAGTTCCACAAGGGTCTGTATTCGGACCACAGTTATTCATTTTATACATTAATGATCTGGACGAAGGAACATGGGGCATGGTTGCTATGTTTGCAGATGACACAAAGATAAATGGAGGGTAGGTAATGTTGAGGAAGTGGGGAGGCTACAGAAGGACTTGGACAAGTTCTAAGGGTGGCAAAGAAGTGGCAGATAGAATATAATGTGGGAAAGTGCAAGATTTTGTGCTTTGGTAGGAAGAATAGAGACATAGACTATTTGCTAAATAGAGAAAGGCTTTGGAAATCTGAAGCACAAAGGAACTTGGGAGTCCTAGTTCAGGACTTTCTTAAGGTTGACATGCAGGATCAATTAGCAATATTAGCATTCATTTCAAGAGGGCTTGAATACAAAAGCAGAGATGTACTTCCCAAATGTCAGACCACATTTGGAATATTATGAGCAGTTTTAGGCCTCGTATCTGAAATAGGATGTGTTGGCATTGGAGGGGATCCAGAAGGGGTTTACAAAATGATAACAGAAACAAATGGCTTGTCATATGAAGAGCAGTTGAGGACTCTGGATCTGTACACAAATGAGTTTAGAAGGATGAGAGGGTGATTTGATTCAAACTTGCAGAATACTGTAAGGCCCCAGTTAAAGTGAACATGGAGAACATTTTTCTACTAATAGGAGATACTAAAACCCAAGGTCAGCTTTAGAGTGAAGGGATAATCCTTAGAACTGAGATGAGGAGGAATTAATCTGTGGAGCTTGTTACTGCAGAGAGCAGTGGAAGCCAAGTTATTCAGTGTATTTAAGACACAGACAGATATGTTTTTGATCTGTAAGGGGATCAAGGGTTGTGGGGAGAAGGCAGAAGAATGATTTTGAGAAACATCAGCCACAATTGAATGGTGGAGTAGACTCAATGTACTGAATAGCTGAATTCTGCTCCTATATTTTATGGTCTTATGGTCTCATTAGTCATTTTCCAGTCTTTTTGGACCCTCCCTGACTCCAATGATTCCTGAAATATCATCACCAATGCCTCCACAACCTCTCAGCTATCTCCTTCAAAAACCAAAAATGCCACAGTATATAATTTTTTTTAGTCATTGATAGTGGTTAGCCAATTATAACTTTTTAAAAATCAGAATATTATCCTGCTGTTGGTGCAATGTTGTTTTCTGATCTTGATATGTCTGGTATTTTTATATTATTAGCCAAATACTAGTCAACCTCCTCTTGGGACGAAGCACATTGTAACAATTACACTTTTCTTCTTTTGTTGTGTTATTCTTTAGCAAAATGTTCCAGAGGAACTGAAAGTAAATGCCATCAGTTGGATATTTATTCAAACACAATTTCATGGATAGATGGCATGTATTCCCTTTTTTTTGCTCAGGATCAGTGTAAATGGGGTTTCAGATGTTTTCTTACCCTCGATAATTTACAAATAAGTAATTTCAGCAGCAAGTGGGTTTTGGTGAATGTAAAATAGATGTTAAATATAATCACACATTTAACTAGAAGTTATTGTCTTTTAATGTTTTACTCACTCCTCTCTCACACAAAAAAGATTAGAGATGAAGGTAAAATGCTTCCGCAGGATATAAAATTATTGTAGTTTCTGTAGTGGCAGGCCTGTAGTTTCTTAGATGAAATTGTTACTTTAAAATTGAAGATTTGATAAAGCTTTCATGAGATTGCAGGATTTCTCATGGTCAAATTTCTAGGAAGTTGGTTCTCAGGTGAACTTAAAGTTGGAGCAGATGGGGGGGATTGGGTGGGGAGTGGAGTGGTTCTGTTAATTATGAACTCCCACTTTCAAAGTATTGCTGCTTATTACCTTGAGTAGTTGGATGACTTGCACTAGCTTGATGGCTTTCACTGGAACACTGTTTGCTAAACAGATTCCAACTGATTTAAAAGCATTCAGCAACAGTTTTTCCTTAACAAAGATGAAATTGCTGGACAAACTTAGCAGGTGAGGTGGCTTCTGTGGGAAGAAATGAGAGTCAATGTTGTGAGTTCAGCGACCTTTCTTCAGAACTTAAGTGAGGTAATTAGCCAGTCCCTGTTTGGAACTAACATTGCCAGTACTGTCTAGAAAATGACACTTGTCACTTCTAAGCTCAAGACATAAGTGAATCAAAGCATCCACAGCTTTGGCATACTTTTTAAGTGTTATGGGGGTTTCTGTTTATACAACCCTTATATGTAGTGAGTTCCAGATTCCCGCTACCCTCTGAAAAAATTATTTCTGCACATCCCCTATAAACGTTTTGCCCCTTACCTTAAATCTATGTCCCATGTTATCGATCCATCCACCAAAGGGGAAAAAAAGTTCTTTGCTATTTACCCTATTTCTATTTTTTACCCTCATAAGTTTATACATTCCAATTATGTACCCTGTCAGTCTCTTCTGCGCCAAGGAAAATACTCCAGTCTGTCCAATCTCTTTTCATAACTAAAATTCTCCAGCCCAGGCTAAATCCTGGTAAATCTCACCTCAACTCTCTTCAATGCAATCATATCCCTGCTATAATATGGAATGCAGAATTGCTATATTCTAAATGTGGCCAAACTAAAGTCTTATACAGTTCTACCATAACATCCCTTTTCTTAAACTCACTATCTCAGCTAATAAAAATGTGGCAATACCGTGGCTTTAAGAGGTATATTTTGTATTGGATTTTGAATGAAGAGAGATTGTGGCAGAGGTATCGAGCAGTCAGTTCCAAGCCAATAAATTAATCAGCTTCTGAGGCCTTAGGTTTTTCTTTAAAGTTGGAACAATAAATGCAGCATGAATGGGTTAAGTCAAGGTCCCACAGAACCAGGGTTTTAGTTTATGTTTCAGTAGTTGCTGGGGTTTTGAAGCTGGTTGTCAAAGCTGCTATATCTTTCTCTCTGTTACAGCTAAAAGCTTGGATTGTCTTCTTGCTGCCAGAATCGCATGTGGGTCAATCTGTTTTACTGAATTTATCTTTGCCAAGGGTGTATTTTATGGGATGTTACAATATTGGAACAGTTGCTGTTTAGTAGTTACATAATTTATTATTCTGTTAAGTTTTCCAGTAGAATTAAAGTTACACCAATCCTCTTTCTTTTGTTTGTATTTTAACTGTAAAGCATGGTCGAGTGGCTCAGTGGTTAGCACTGCTGTCTCACAGTGCTAGGTTTCCAGGTTCGATTCCACCCTTGGACGACTGTCTGGAGTTTTCACATTCTCCTCTGTCTGCCAGGGTTTCCTCCAGTTTCCACTCATAGCCCAAAGATGTGTAGGTTAGGTGATTAGCCATGCTAAATTGCCCATAGTATCCAAGGATATGTAGGCTGTGCAGATTAGTCATGGGAAATTCAGGGTGATAGGTTGGGGGTTTTGGGTAAGTCTGGGTGGGATTCTCTTCAGATGGTCAGTGTAGATTCAATGGGCCAAATGACCTGCTTCCACATTGTAGGGATTCAATGAATAAAGTGTGTTTTGCTTAAAGCCAAGTAATGTAACCAATTGAATTACATCTGAAACACAGCACCTTACACTTGTCTTTAAATAAAAAGTTAGGATCTAGACTATCTCTTTGATGTATTTGAAGGTGATTTGATCTGGTCCATAACAAAGCAAGTATTCTGATATGCCTTCCTAACCACTTTATCGGGGACTAGTTGAAATGGACACCAAGCTCCCTCTGATCCTTGCTGCTTCTCAGGGTCCTACAATTCATCTTGTCTTGCCTTATTTGACCTGCCCACCTCCCATTTATCCAGATTGAATTCTATTTGTCTTTGATCAGTCTGTCTGTTCAGCCAATCTATATCCTCCTGAAATTTAAGTATATCCTCACTATTTATACCCTCATCAATTTTCATACCATTCACAACATTAATGATCAACCCTCCCTCATTCATCTCTAAATCATTTATATGTGCCACAAATAGCAAGGGTACTAACACTGATCCCTATGGAACCCCACAACACACAGGCTTCTGATTATCCTCTGTTTCTGTCACTCAGCCAATTCAGAATCCAAATAGCCAAATTTCCTTGGATTTCATGTGGACTTACTTTCGCTCTAAATCTCCCATGTGAGACCTTAGTAAAAGCCTTGTTGAAGTTCAAGTAGATTATATCAAATGCAATGTCTTCATCTACACACCTGGACACCTTTTCAAAAAATTCAATCAGGTTGGTCAGACATGATCTCCCCTTAACAAATCCTTGCTGAATATTGTTGAAAATCTCTGCCTTTCCAAGTGCAGATTAATTCTGTTCCTCAGAATTGCTTTCAATAGTTTCCCCACCACTGAGGTTAGACTGACTGGTTGTATTTTCCTCGCTTATTATTTCCTCCCTTCTTGAATATCAGTACCACATTGGTTGTGCTCCAGTTCTCTCCAGTGGTGAGAGAGGAATTGAAAGCTATTGCCAATGCCCCTGCTATTACATCACTTGCTACACTCAGCCTGGGATACACTTCACCTGGCTATTAATATTTGTTTACTTTTAAGCCTGCCAGACCAACCATATCACGTCTGGAGTTTGATGGATTTGGTGGACAAGGAAGGGGATTAGAGATATGACGAAGGTGAAGGTGAAGTAAAGAGCTGAGCACTGGAATAGCAGGCTTTGGGTGGAAGAGCGGAAATCAATGATTGCAGGTATAAGTGGGGAAGGCTTTGAGCCCGAGAAGAAAGCTAGTACATCTGCAAAATGAATAGGCGACCAATAGTTGTTATTATCTAACATGAACTGAAGGAATGCCTGACACCCAATGAAATGAGGGAACAAGTAATGGATATATTAAACGTTCACTGACTGCATAAATATGGAGAACAAGTAATCAGAGAGGTGTGAGTTTTGTGGTGTGTGCTAACTGAAATTAAGGTCTCCAATACCAATAGATTTGAATTCAGTTTAAATGCAGTTCTCTTTCGGAGTATGACAGTAGTCAGGATCAGATGATAGGCATTTACAGAGAAGCATGGTTGGGTACTTGTGCAGTGAGCTGTCTCCATATTTAGATAAATTCTTATTAATAACTTACCTTGAAGTTTCCAGTTTATTAATAGATCCAACATTATGTGGAAGATACTATTCACTGTGAAGTAAATAATATAAACATAGTGTTGTCACCATAATAAATATTAATATTTCATTGAGCAATAGCAATATATTTTTTGGTTCACTGTAATAATATTGCATAGGACAATATCAATTCACAATTATAATATTACTTGTACACTGGTAGGGTTCTAGTAGTAGGGAATAAATTGCTTTACAACCTTGTAGGCATGAGATAGAACAATAACAACTTACACTGAAGCAGCACCCTTAAAAAACATGTCCTGTGCTAGTTAATCTTTTTCACTACAATTCCAATAATGCTTCTTTTTCTGAGTCTCAGAACATTACACCAGGGACACCTATATGATCTTTCCAATTCCATTAAAAAAATCCTGAATCTATCAGAGAGCAGCTGTTTTTTTTTGACATTTTCAGTAACAGCCATTGGATTTATTCCTCCTGAATCTTGTCTAGGTGTAATCCATAACAGGTTCGGAAAAAGAAATCATTGCCTGATTAATTTGAAGAAGCAGGCACATGTCCAGCATTTCATGCTTTAGGTCAACTTGGGGCAATCGTGCCAGAGAAAAGCTGCTATTGTGCCAAGCAACTGGAGAGTTGAGGAATGCATGTTTTAGCAAAGTTGTCTTGCAGCTGCAGTGTGCTTTTCTCTGATCTCACTGTGCAAACAATGTACAAAGGTTAATTCTTCAAATTAGGAGAAATTAGCTGTGTGCTGGATCTTGCACAGATGGTTACATGGTCAGACACTTTTCTATTTTCCCATTTACTATGCAGACCATACCCAAACTAATTAAAAGAAAATCCATTGGGTGTTCTATTCTCATTTCCAGTGTCTAGGTTGATGCTGGTGTCTTGACTGTGTAATTGTAATGTGATGTAATTTATAAAAGAAATGCTAATCTCTTTCTATGGCTATAAGCACTCTAAAGAGATGGTTTTCAGAAGTTACACAACTGTCTATTTTTGATTCAGTTCAGCCAGAAAGGCAGTTTGAAGGATGCTTTTTTCTCAGTATCATTCACAAATGAAAATATTTAGAATGAAGGTAACCCTTGGAAAGGTGTGAGAAATCAAAACTTCTGATAAAAAGAAAAGACTAGAAGGTCCCCCACATGAAATTCCATTATAAACAACTGCTCAGCAGAACAATTATTCATCAAAACTTAAAATTGGAGCCAGGTTATGTTTTGATCTGCATATAAAGGGCAACAAAACACATTGAATGAGAGTTGCCCAGGAAGGAGTCTAAGAGATCCTATCATAGAGAATGCACTCTACCAAAGGATGCACAGAGAAAAAGGGTTTTTAGAATCAACTGAAATTCTCTTGAAAGAATCCAAGCAAAATGCAAGTACTTTAACCTATCAAAAAGTGAAGACTAATGAATCATCAGAAGTTAATATTGCAGCCATCTTAAGTTTTCATTTGTGTAAGACTTTGCAGGATGCCATTTTAAGCAGAATGTTAAGAGGAACTCTGAGAGATATCATCAAAGAGAGGGTTCTCATTTGGGATAGGGAAGAAAAGGCAAAAACACTTAGGACTACTGGACTGAACAAAAGCCCCAACTAAAAGCAAACTACAGTTAATGATGGAAATCTGAAACAAACACAGAAAATGCTGGAGAAACTCAGCAGGTCTGGCAGCATCTGTGGAAAGAGAAACAGAGTTAATGTTCTGAGCCCAATATGACTCTTCTTCTGAAGCCTGAAGAAGCATATTGGACTTGAAATGTTAACTCAGTTTCGCTCTCCACAGATCTGCTGAGTTTCTCCAGCATTTTCCGTGTTTGTACTAAAGCCTACGACCTGCAATGCCATCAAAGCAAAATAAAGGAGCCTTCATTCCCTCAAAAAATCTGCTTTGCCTGTGTCCACCTGAGGAAACCTTCAATTGTTCATAGAAACTATCAATGCTGTTGAATTTGGACTTCAAATATTCAACTTTTCCACTTTGGAAAGATAATCTTGAAGCAATGATAACAGACTAATCTTATTCTAATCTTTAGAAGTATGTTTTATCCATATCTACATATATTTTTTCTATATGTACTTTATCCAATAGTTGAATCACGTTTTAGCTTAGAAAGTTCCAACAGTATAAACTAATTTTTGATCTTATATAAAACTATTTGCTACTGATTGTTGTAAATGGGGGCACTCAAAAAACTAAAAGTTCAAAAAGATCTATACAAATTTATAGCCCATAGAGCACTGTGGGTCCTGTGCAGCCCTGACACTGAGCAGCCGATCTAACTTCATTCTTTTTCACTTTGATACAATGAGCGATTTTGTTTTGTCTATTTCAGAGGGTAACAACACTGTTATGAGTCAGATGTTGCATGCAGCTGAAAAATGTGTTGCTGGAAAAGCGCAGCAGGTCCGGCAACATCCAAGGAGCAGGAGAATCGACGTTTCGGGAATAAGCCCTTCTTCAGGAAGATTCCTGAAGAAGGGCTTATGCCCAAAATGTCGATTCTCCTGCTCCTTGGATGCTGCCTGACATGCTGCGCTTTTCCAGCAACACATTTTTCAGCTCTGATCTCCAGCATCTGCAGTCCTCACTTTCTCCCAGATGTTGCATGCAGTGTACCAGATAAGAGCAGATTTATTTCTCGAGAGGATATTCAGCAGTTTCATGGTCATCATTACTGAGACTAGCCTTTTATTTAAGATTTATTAATTAAACGTAACTACCTATGTTGATGTATATTTTGTTCCACAAATCCGGACGACACAAGTTTCTGCACAAAGGTAGATGCTTTATTATTGGACAGCAGGTGAGAGATTCTGAATGTGATCAGAAGTAGCCATTCGTCTACTTGTGGTGACACTGCTTCACGAATCTCTGCCTTACATACAAAGACTGTATTTTTTATAGGAATAAAACACAAGGTCTATCAGTCGCATGGTCGATTGTCGTTACATAGTTGAAGATAGGCGACAAGGTTCCCCATGGGAGATTGATTAGCAAGGTTAGATCTCATGGAATACAGGGAGAACTAGCCATTTGGATACAGAACTGGCTCAAAGGTAGAAGACAGAGGTTGATGGTGGAGGGTTATTTTTCAGACGGGAGGCCTGTGACCAGTGGAGTGCCTCAAGGATTGGTGCTGGGCCCTCTACTTTTTGTCATTTACATAAATGATTTGGATGCGAGCATAAGAGGTACAGTTAGTAAGTTTGCAGATGACACCAAAATTGGAGGTGTAAAGGACAGCAAAGAGGGTTACCTCAGATTACAACAGGATCTGGACCAGATGGGCCAATGGGCTGAGAAGTGGCAGATGGAGTTTAATTCAGATAAATGCGAGGTGCTGCATTTTGGGAAAGCAAGTCTTAGCAGGACTTATACACTTAATGGTAAGGTCCTAGGGAGTATTACTGAACAAAGAGACCTTGGAGTGCAGGTTCATAGCTCCTTGAAAAGTGGAGTCGCAGGTAGATAGGATAGTGAAGAAGGCGTTTGGTATGCTTTCCTTTATTGGTCAGAGTATTGAGTACAGGGGTTGGGAGGTCATGTTGCGGCTGTACAGGGCATTGGTTAGGTCACTGTTGGAATATTGCGTGCAATTCTGGTCTCCTTCCTATTGGAAAGATGTTGTGAAACTTGAAAGGGTTCAGAAAAGATTTACAAGGATATTGCCAGGGTTGGAGGATTTCAGCTATAGGGAGAAGCTGAACAGGCTGGGGCTGTTTTCCCTGGTGTGTCGGAGGCTAAGGGGTGACCTTATAGAGGTTTACAAAATTATGAGGGGCATGGATAGGATAAATAGACAAAGTCTTTTCCCTGGGATTGGGGAGTCCAGAACTAGAGGGCACTGGTTTAGGGTGAGAGGGGAAAGATATAAAAGAGACCTAAGGGGCAACGTTTTCACGCAGAGGGTGGTACGTATATGGAATGAGCTGCCAGAGGATGTGGTGGAGGCTGGTACAATTGTAACATTTAAGAGGCATTTGGATGGGTATATGAATAGGAAGGGTTTGGAGGGATATGGGCCAGGTGCTGGCAGGTGGGACTAGATTGAGTTGGGATATCACATCGGCATGGATGGGTTGGACCGAAGGGTCTATTTCCATGCTGTACATCTCAATGACTCTATAGGCAATTATAAATTTACAAATCCCAGTGAATGTCGATGGCCTGTGATAATGAGTGAACGGATTACAGGGACTGATTATCGTATTCTTCATGATCATGTGTTTTTGCCTGTTCTCAATGGAGGATTCACATATCTCTGCTAATACAGAGGGGAAGCAAGTCAATGGGAGCAGGAGGCAGTTTAATAGATTGGCCAAGGTTATCAGCCTTGTCTGGAGATGACAAATACCTTTGCCTGAGGCTGCAGAGTAATTCACATGTATGGCTCCAATGGATTCCTTCTCTAGGATTCAGTCAGCCTCCTTCCTACTGAGATGTTCTGTCTATACTATAAGAGGACCGACATGCAATTGATTCTGCAGTGATGATTTGGAGATGCCGGTGTTGTACTGGGGTGTACAAAGTTAAAAGTCACACAACACCAGGTAATAGTCCAATAGGTTTAATTGGAAGCACACTAGCTTCCAAGTAAACCTGTTGGACTATAACCTGGTGTTGTGTGATGCTGCAGTGAGTCTCTTTGGTAGTGGAATGTTTAACCCTTGAATTCCCCCAGTATGCCTTGAAAGAGAAGTAAAACATGGAACTGATCCCTTTGTGGCATTCTAACTTCCTCATCTGCCATAATCATTTGAACATATTGCCAGATCATTAGTTCTGTTGCTTGTATGGATGATAATGGAATGGTGTAGGTTAGATGGGCTTCAGATTGGTTTCACAGGTCAGCACAACATCGAGGGCTGAAGGGTCTGTACTGCGCTGTAATGTTCTATGTTGCATCTCAAATATTAATCCAGTTGTTTTGCTGCTGTATGACCATTCCCCCTGTAACTGATTGAGTCATTTTGAAAATCCTTATACTCACTACCATTGAACATGTCCAATTCCATCAAATCCGATCCTACAACAGCAACACTTTATATAGAACATAGAACATTACAGCGCAGTACAGGCCCTTCAGCCCTCGATGTTGCGCTGCCCTGTCATACTAATCTGAAGCCCATCCCACCGACACTATTCCATGTACATCCATTTGCCTGTCCAATGACGAGTTAAATGCACTTAAACTTGGCGAATCTACTACCAATGCAGGCAAAGCATTCCATACCCTTACTACTCTCTGAGTAAAGAAACTACCTCTGACATCTGTCTTATACCTATCTCCCCTCACTTTAAAGTTGTATCCCCTTGTGTTTGCCGTCCCCATACTTGGAAAAAGGCTCTCCCTGTCCACCCTATCTAACCCTCTGATTATCTTGCATGTCTCTAGTAAGTCACCTCTCAATCTTCTTCTCTATAACGAGAACAGCCTCAAGGCTCTCAGCTTTTCCTCGTAAGACATTCCTTCCATACCAGGCAACATCCTAGTAAATCTCCTCTGCACCTTTTCAAAGCTTCCACATCCTTCTTATAATGGTGACCAGAACTGTACACAATACTCCAAGTGTGGCCGTACCAGAGATTTGTACAGCTACAGCATAACCTCCTGGTTCCGGAACTCAATCCCCCTATTAATAAACTGTATGCCTTCTTAACAACCCTGTCAATCTGGGTGGCAACTTTCAGGGATCTGTGTACATGGACACTGAGATCTCTCTGCTCATCTGCACTCCCAAGAATCCTACCATTAGCCCAGTACTTTGCATTCCGATTACTCCGGCCAAAGTGTATCACCTCCACATTAAACTCCATTTGCCACCTCTCAGCCCAGCTCTGTACTGCGCTGTAATGTTCTATATAAAGTGTTGCAATAGACATACTTTTGTGTAATACATTATTCCTTGTATAGCCATTTTTATTATGGTTAAACACATTATAATCATCCATGATTACATCCGTTGCAATCAAACTCATATACCAATGTTCCAGGCAGTCTTCTTTATTCATTGAAACACCATTTCCTTATGGCTTTTGAAATAACATGATTGTGGATTTGCCTTTGTATTCTTCATGAATTGCTTTCTTCATATATCAGGCACTTATGGAATGGCCCTAGTGACTGTTGTGTGATCCTTATCACTAAACCACACCTTTGTCACTCTCCCTCATTCTTTGATGTGGAGGTGTCAAGGTTGGACTGGAATGGACAAAGTCAAAAGTCACATGACACCAGGTTATAGATGAACAAGTTTATTTGAAATCACAAGCTTTCAGAGTGACGGTCCTTCGTGTGACTTTTGATTTTGTCCATCATTCTTTGAGTACTCAGCCATGTTCCATCCATTTTACTTTCTCTTTAAACTTCCCACTGTCTTCTGTCTCTACTAAAGCTCCACCATGAGTTTCTCTCAAAAGTTTACTCCTTGCTTTCTTCCTTAAGACACTGGACCTCACAATTTGTCATCCTCTGATTCCAACCCCTACCTCTGCTTCACTTGAATTCTGCTCTCTAAATTTACTACTTTCCAGGTCTCTCCAAACTACCAGCACCTTAATCCTAATCTGATTGCATGTACTGTCCAGCACACTTCAAAGTGATATTTACTGATTCTTCTGTTACTTCTATTTAATATTAAGTCTACATAAATACACATTCCCTCCCTGCTCATTTAATCAGATTTGTTCTGGAAAGAAAGGCTTAAACCTCTCCAACAACTCATATCTCACTCTTTTATATTTACAATTAGTTCTGATTTTCACTGCATTCTCTCCAAATGCTTATTCACACGAACTTTCAGAAAGGTAGAAAAATTTCAGTCATACCAAATGAGGTTAAGTGATCTAAAAACAAATAGATCTTATTAAAGCAGGTGCTCCACAAACACTGGAATGATTTGAGCATCATCAAATTCCTCAGCTAAATGGGCATCTTAAACTTTTTCAGAGCGAATGGAGGAAAGTAGTAATGCAAAGGATGATACTTTTAAAAATGGTGTATATTGTGGAGACATATCAGAAGTTTGAAGAATGGCAAATAGAGCTCCAATATTCCAAAAAATAGTAAGGTGAACATTTGATATTGATCAGCCTATTAGTCTAATATCCATAACGGAAAAAGTAGGTAGCTATATTTCCGATGAAGGGCTTTTGCCTGAAACATCGAATTTCCTGCTCCTCGGATGCTGTCTGACCTGCTGTGCTTTTCCAGCACCACACTCTTGACTCTAATCTCCAGCATTTGCAGTACTCACTTTCGCCTAACAACATTTAATGAATTGCCTTAACATGGAATTGTATGCAATATTTAGAATTATTATTAAATCATGCATCATAACTTATGTAAACTTCTTTGACAGGCTAATGGATTACTGGATGATGTAAATCTTGGAGACATAAATTTCTTGGATTTTATGAAAATAATCAAGAAAGTTCTTCATGTAAGGTTTGGAAAGATAAAGGCTTACAAGTTGGATATCAATTAAGTAGTGGTTTAGCAAAGGAGGAAAGGAAAATGTTTTGCTTTATTGGGGGAGAAATAATGATTAGAATGCTACACAATTCTGATGTGGGCTTTTACAATTTATAAACAGAGTTTAATGTCCCTGACCAACATGTTTGGAGGCCAGAGAGGGCTATGTGATCAGGCTGGATGGTGTGGTATGATGGTCCTGGCATCGTTTCATCTCCCTCTGATTAGGGCCAGGGGTGAGTCTTGCAGTCACTTATGGACCTCATCCTGCCAGTGCTGGTATCCAACTGGTAGTGAGTGGGTAACTCACCATCCAGGGACGTAGCCTGACAAAACCTATTGATTCTACTGTGATTGACCAGGCCAGACCCCTTCAAAGTATTTTAAGAAGGTAGCCCAGACGCTAACCTTTTCTTATTTTAAAGGCAGACGTGAAGCGAATATTCCAGGAGTGATGCAGCTGGTCAAACCACTTGGCTTTAAGCAAATCAGAATTTATTTAAACACTGCAGTTGAATCACGAACAGAAAAACCCAGAATTTAGAATAACTTCACTATTTGAAAGCCCAACCAACCCCTTACAGCAACTTAATTAATGAGCTGTTCCAATTCCCACAACACCCCATGGCAAAAGGCAAATTCAAATTCAGGTTCTTACAGGCATGAGGAAACAACTTCCAAAGCGATTTCAGACAGAAAGCCAATCAAGAACCATCTGCTGAAGCTTGGAACCTTTCTCCACTGCAAGCAGCTACTCACTGTTACAACTAAAAGAAACTAGAAACAAAATCAACTGGGAGCACTGACCACTTGTCATTGTTAAACTAGGCTCTTGTCCAGATGTTTCGGCACATCTGCCTGTACAACCTCTCTTAAAAAAACCCAAGCACAAAATAACCTTGTTAAAGAGGCAGCATCATTACACCATTCCCCTTGAAAAAAAAATGAACAATCAATATACAAAGATGGCTTAATTTTACAACCCTTAGGCTTACTCTGTTAGTACACTACAACACATAGACATTCCATTGACTATAATCATGCAAACATGCACTATACTCTATTTCAATCTGTTTACTCGTGCCACCGAACACCTCCATTTTCATCTGAGTCCCGATAATGCATCGGCAATTAAGTTTTTTCGTTCTTCCACATGTCCAGTTTTCAAATTGGATGGCTGCAATAGTATACTCCATCGAAATAGTCTGGAATTTTTGTCCTTAAGTTTCTCCAAAAAACGTTAATGGATTATGATCAGTATAGATGATTGTCTCAGACACATTACTTGGAAACATAAATATTGAAGTCTTGTAACGCAAACACCAAGCTCAAAGACAACTTCTCAGTTGTCGAATATTTCTGACGATGAATGTTCAATTTCAGGAGAAATATCGGATAGGCCTTTCTATCTTCTCATTGTCTTCTTGTTAGAGTACAGCATCGACATCCACATGACTTGCATCGATAGCCACCTTCAATGGCTTCACGTAATGAGGTGTGGCTCATATAGGGGCAGTGGTTAACACAGCTTTCAGACTGTCAAATGCATTCTGACAGTCTGCCGTCCACTGATAATTCCTCCATTTCTTTAGTAATTCAGTGAATGGAACAGCCACACTGCTAAAATTCAGAACAAATTTCCAATAGAGCCCATTCAATCCCAGGAAACATAGTACTGCCCTCTTCATCAATAGTATGGGAACCTCCCCAATAACCTGTGTTTTCACTTGCTGTGGGGTCATCTGTCCATGTCTGATAACATGGCCCAGGAATGTGACTTGGGGCTTTAGCAAATTCACTTTAGCTTGGCTCACCACCAAGCCTGCCTCTTGAAATCGATTGGATAATCCTGATAAATCAGCTAAGAGAAAGTGCTGGAGATCAGAGTTGAGTGTGATACTGGAAAAACACAGCAGGTCAGGCAGCATCCAAGGAGCAGGAGAATCAACATTTCTGACAAGAGCCCTTCATCAGGAATGAAACTTATGGGCCAGATGGCTGAGAGATAAATGGGAGTGGGGTGGGGCTGGGGGCAAGGTAGATGGGGGTGGGGATAATGTTGATAGGTTGGAGAGGAGGGTGGAACGGATGAGGGGAAGGAAGATGTACAGGTAGGACAGGTCATGAGGGCTGTGACAAGTTGGGGGGTTGGATCTGGGATAAGGTGGAGGGAAGGGAAATGAGGAAACTGGTGAAAGCCACATTGATGCTGTGTGGTTAGAGGGTCACAAGGAAGAAGATGATGCGTTCTTCCTCCAGGCGTCAGGTGGTTAAGGTGTGGTGATGGAGGAGGTCAAGGACCTGCATGTCCTTGGTGGAATGGGAGGGGGAATTGAAGTGTTTGGTCACGTGGGCGGTGGGTTTGGTTGGTGCGGGTATCCTGGGGATGTTCTCTGAAGTATTCTGAAAGTAAGCATCCTGTCTCCCCAATACAGAAGATACCATATCGGGAGCAATGGATACAGTACATTACATGTGTGGAAATGCAGGTAAAACTCTGGTGGATGTGGAAGGCTCCTTTAGGGCCTTGGATGGAGGTGAGGGGGAGGTGTGGACACAAGTTTTGCAATTCCTGCGGTAGCAGGGGAAGGTGCCGGGATAGGAGGGTGCGTTGGTGGGGAGCATTGACCTGACAATGGAATGGTCTTTACGGAAAACAGATACCGATTGGGGGGGAAATATATCTCAGGTGGTGGGGCCCTTTGTAGGTGGTTCAAATGTCGGAGGGTGATGCAATGTATCTGGAGGTTGGTGGAGTGGAAGGTGAGGACCGGGGCGGGGGCGGGGGTTCTATCCTTGTTGTAGTTGGAGCAGTGTGGTTCGAGGTCGGAGGTGTGGAAAGTGGATGAGATGCGGAGGAGGGCATCCGTGACTACATGGGAACCCCACATCACCTGGCTCTACCTTCTACCCAAGATCCACAAGCCTGACTGCCCTGGCTGCCCCACCAAACTCATCTCTACATACCTTGATACTGTCCTATCCCCCTAGTCCAGGAACTCCCCACATACGTTTGGGACACTACCCAAACTCTCCACCTCCTCCAAGACTTTCGCTTCCCTGGCTGCTAATGCTCCATCTTAGCCATGGACATCCAGTCCCTATACACCTCTATCTGCCACGACGAGGGCTTCCAAGTCCTCTGTTTCTTCCTCTCCCAGCATCCCCACCAGTTCCCTTACACTGACACTCTTGTTTTGTTGAACTGGTCCTCACCCTTAATACTTTCTCCTTTGAATTCTCCCACTTCCTCCAGACAAAAAGGGTAGCCATGGGCATCCGCATGGGCCCCAGCTATGCCTGTCTCTTTGTCAGTTCCATGGAACAATCCATCTTCTGCAGTTACAACAGAACCATTCCCCACCTTTTCCTCTGCTCCTTTGATGACTGTATCAGCACCACCTCGTGCTCCCACAAGGAGGTTGAACAGTTCATCAACTTCACCAACACATTCAACCCCGATGTTAAGTTCACCTGGACCATCTCAGACACCTCCCTCCCCTTCCTGGGCCTCTCCAGCTCCATTAATGGTGACTGACTCAACACGGACATCTTCTACAAACCCACTGACTCCCACAGTTACCTGGACTAGACCTCTTCCCATCCTGCCTCCTGTAAAAATGCTATCCCTTATTCCCAATTCCACTGCCTCCTCTGCATCTGCTCCCAGGAGGACCAGTTCCACCACAGAACACACCAGATGGCCTCCTTCTTTAAATACCACAATTTCACCTCCCACATGGTTGAGAATGCCCGTCAGTGCATCTCATCCACTTCCCGCACCTCCACCCTTGAAACCCATTCCTCCAATCACAAGAACAGAACCCCTCTGGTCCTCACCTTCCACACATCCAACCTCCATATACATTGCATCATCCCCTGCCATTTCAGCCACCTACAAACGGACCCCACCATCAGAGATATATTTCCCTCCCCAATGGTATCTGCTTTCTGTAACGACCATTTCCTCCATGACTCTCTTGTCAGGTCCACGCTCCCCACCAACCCACCCTCTCCTCCCGGCACCTTCCCCTGCCACCGCAGGAATTGCAAAACCTGTGCCCACACTTCCCAACTCACTTCTGTCGAAAGCCCCAAAGGAGCCTTCCACATCCATCAGAGTTTTACCTGCACTTCCATATATGTCATTTACTGTATTCGTTGTTCCTGAAGTGGTCTCTTCTACATTGGGGAGACAGGATGCCTACTTACAGAATGCTTCAGAGAACATCTTCAGGACACCTGCACCAACCAACCCCATTGCCCTTGAACACTTCAATTCCCCCTCCCACTCCACCAAGGACATGCAGGTCCGAGGTCTCCTCCATTGCTACACCCTAACCACTCAACGCCTGGAGGAAGAACGCATCATCTTTCGCCTTGGGACCCTCCAACCACCCAGCATCAATGTGGGGATTTCACCAGTTTCCTCAGTTCCCCTCCCTCCACCTTATTCCAGTTCCAAACTCCCAACTCGGCACTGCCGTCATGACCTATCCTACCTGTCCATCTTCCTTCCCACTATCCGCTCCACCCTCCTCTCCGACCTATCCCCATTACCCCCAACTCCATCTACATATCGTACTCTCAGCTACCTTCACCCCAGCCCCACCCCCTCCCATTTGCCTCTCAGCCCCACAGCCCACAAGCCTCATTCCTGATGAAGGGCTCTTGCCAGAAATGTCAATTCTCCTGCTCCTCAGATGCTGCCTGACTGGCTGTGCTTTTCCAGCACCACACCCTCGACTCTAATTCTGATAAATGCTGCAAATGTTCCTTCCATGTGTGACTAGAACTCACCAGGTCATCAAGATATACCACACAATTAGGCAATCCAGAAATGATTTATTTGGTCAGTCTCTGAAATGTGGCTGGCACATTTTTCAGACCAAATGGCAGGACTTTAAATTGATACAGTCCATTTGGTATTATGAAAGCCAAAACCGTTTTAACTCTTTCGGAGAAAGGTCCCTGCCAGTATCTTTGGAGTAAGTCCAACTTAGAAATATACATTCCTTGTCCCACGTTTTCAATACAGTCTTCCAAGCATGGATAAGATTTTGTAACTGCACTGACTTTGCAATAGTCTAGACATAAACATTGGGTACCTGCTGTCGTTGGCGCAATTACAATTAGTGACTCCAGTCACTGTAATTCACTTTGATTATGTCAACTCGGAACAAGTGTTAAATCTTTTTTTGAACATGTGCTAACTTTAGAAGTTTAAATCTATAAGGATGTTGCTTATTTTGAACAGCCTTCCCAAATCTACATCATGCATGTTAGATTAGTATTTCCCAGTTTATTCTGACATATCTCCCTTTCAGGTCATATCGATTTTCCTCTGGAAGGTAACTCAATAATTTATCCCAATTTTTGACAACTTCTGAATTGTCCAATTTAATTTGAGGAATGTCCAATTCAGAATCCCCTGAACTTGATTTTTCACCAGTAAGACATTCTTCTTTTGCTTTCCTTTCCTATCAAAATAACTTTTAAGCATATTCACATGACATACGCTGTGAGATTTCTTTCTGCTGGGTGTGTCCTAATAGAGTCATAGAATCGTAGAGATGTACTACACAGACACAGACCCTTCAGTCCAACTGTCCCTGCCAACTAGATATCCCAAACTAGTATAGTCCCACTTGCCAGCAATGGCCCACATCCCTCTATACCCTTTCTATTTATATACCCATCCAGATACCTTTTAAATGTAGCAATTGTACCAGCCTCCACCACTTCCTTTGGCAGCTCATTCCATACACGTACCATCATCTGTTTGAAAAAGTTGCCCCTTAGGTCTCCTTTATATATTTTCCCTTTCAACTTAAACCAATGCCTTCTCGTTCTGGACTCTCCCAGCCCAGGGGAAAGACCTTGTCTATTTACCCTATCCATGCCCCTCATGAATTTATAAATCTCTATAATGTCACCTCTCAGCCTCTGATGTTCCAGATAAAACAGCCCCAGCCTATTCACTCTGTCTTTATAGCTGAAATCCTCCAACCCTGGCAACATCCTTGTAAATCTTTTCCGAACCCTTCAGGTTTCACAACATCCTTCCGATAGGAAGGAGACCAGAATTGCATGCAATATTCCAACAGTGGCCTAACCAATGTCCTGTACAACCGCAACATGACCTCCCAACTCCTATACTCAATACTCTGACCAATAAAGGAAAGCATACCAAACGCTTTCTTCACTATCCAATCTACCTGTGACTCCACTTTCAAGGAGCTATGAACCTGCACTCAAGGTCCCTTTGTTCAGCAACACTCCCCAGGAACTTACCAATAAGTGTATAAGTCCTGCTAAGATTTGCTTTCCCAAAATGCAGCAACTCACATTTATCTAAATTAAACTCCATCAACCACTTCTCAGCCCGTTAGCCCATCTGGTCAACATCCTGTTGTAATCTGAGATAACCTTCTTCGCTGTCCACTACATCTCCAATTTTGGTGTCATCTGCAAACATTATAGCTATACCTCCTATGATCACATCCAAATGATTTATATAGATGACAAAAAGTAGTGGATCCAGCACCGATCCTTGTGGCACTCCACTGGTCACAGGCCTCCAGTCGGAAAAACAACCGTCCAGCACCATCCTCTGTCTTCTACCTTCAAGCCAGTTCTGTATCCAAATGGCTAGTTCTCCCCCTATTCCATGAGATCTAACCTTGTTTACCAGTTTCCCACAGGAAACCTTTCAAATGCCTTACTGAAGTCAATATAGATCATGTCCACTGATCTCCCCTCATCAATCCTCTTTGTTACTTCTTCAAAAAACTCAATCAAGTTCATGAGACATGATTTCGCACGCACAAAGCCATGTTGACTATTCCTAATCAGTCCTTGCCCTTCCAAATACATGTAAATCCTATCCCTCAGGTTTTCCTCCAACAACTTGCCCACCACCAACTTTAATCTCATCAATCTATTGTTCCCTGGCTTGTTCTTATCACCTTTCTTAAATACTGGTACCATGTTAGCCAACCTCCAGTCTTCCAGTACCTCACCTGTGACTATCAATGATACAAATATCTCAGTAACAGGCCCAGCAATCACTTCCCTAGCTTCCCATAGAGTTCTAGGGTACACCTGATCAGGTACTGGGGATTTATCCACCTTTATGCGTTTCAAGATATCCAGCACGTCCTCCTCTGTAATATGGACATATTTACAATATGTCACCAGCTCTATCCATCTCTTTCTTGAAAATATCCAGAGACTTAGCCTCCACTGCCTTCTGGGGCAGAGCATTCCATATATCCACCACTCTCTGGGTGAACGAGTTTCTCCTCAACTCTGTTCTAAATGGCCTACCCCTCTGGGTCTGGACTCACCCATCAGTGAAAACATGCTTCCTGCCTCCAGATCCTTTAATAATCGTATACATCTCAATCAGATTCCCCGCTCATCCTTCTAAATTCAAGTGTATACAAGTCCAATCGCTCCAATCTTTCAACATATGATAGTCCTGCCATTCCGGGAATTGACCGAGGATGATTTAAGAGAAGAGTGAAAGTAATAGGGTGGTTGTTATGGGGGACTTTAACTTTCCTGATATTGATTGGGAAAGCTATAGCTCAAGTTCGTTAGATGGGTCAGTGTTTGTCCAATGTGTGCAGGAGGGTTTCCTGACACAATATGTAGATAGGCCAACAAGAGGTGAGGCCATACTGGATTTGGTTCTGGGTAATGAACCAGGCCAGGTGTTAGAATTAGAGGTAGGTGAGCACTTTGGGGACAGTGACCACAATTCGGTGACTTTTACTCTAGTGATGGAGAGGGATAAGTGTGCACTACAGGGCAAGAGTTAGCTGGGGGCGCAGGGAAATTATGATGCTGTGAGGCATGACTTAGGATGTGTGCCCTGGAAAAGTAAGCTTCAAGGCAAGGACGTAATTGATAT
>NC_057737.1:34711221-34716449 GCF_004010195.1 Chiloscyllium plagiosum
GGGGGGGTAGGTATAGGAGAGATGTTAGGGGTAGGTTCTTTACTCAGTGAGTCGTGAGTTCATGGAATGCCCTGCCAGTAGCAGTGGTGGACTCTCCCTCATTATGGGCATTTAAGCGGGCATTGGATAGGCATATGGAGGATAGTGGGCTAGTGTAGGTTAGGTGGGCTTGGATCGGCGCAACATCGAGGGCCGAAGGGCCTGTACTGCGCTGTATTCTTCTATGTTCTATGAACCTATGTTGCACCCCTTTAATAGCCAGAGTGTCCTTCCTCAAGTTTGGAGAACAAAACTGCACACAATACTCTCACCAGGGCCCTATACAGCTGCAGAAGGACCTCTTTGTTCCTATGTTGAATTCCTCTTGTTATGACGGCCAGCATGCCATTAGCTTTCGTCACTGCCTACTGTAATTGCATGCTTGCTTTCATTGACTGATGTACAAGAACACCTAGATCTCGTAATACTTCCCCTTTACTTAACTTGACTCCATTTAGATAGTAATCTGCCTTCCTGTTCTTGCCACCAAAGTGGATAACCACACATTTATCCACATTAAACTGCATCTGCCATGTATCCATCCACTCACCTCGCCTGTCCAGGTCACCCTGTATTCTCATAACATCTTTCTCACATTTCAGCCTGCCATCCAGCTTTGCATCATCAGCAAATTTGCTAATATTACTTTTAATACCTTCATCTATATCATTAATGTATATTGTAAACAACTGCGGTCCCAGCACCGAACCTTGTGGTATCCTGCTTGTCACTGCCTACCATTCTGAAAGGGACCCATTTATCACTACACTTTACTTCCTGTCAGCCAGCCAATTTTCAATCCAAGTCAGTATTTTGCCCCCAATACCATGTGCCCTAATTTTGCTCACTAATCTCCTATGTGGAACTTTATGAAAGGCTTTCTGAAAGTCCAGGTGCATTACATCCACTGGCTCTCACTTGTCCATCTTCATAGTTACTTCCTCAAAAAATTCCAGAAGATTGGTCAAGCACGATTTCCCCTTTGTAAATCCATGCTGACTCTGATCTATCCTGTTACTGCTATCCAAATGAGTCGCAATTTCATCTTTTATAATTGACACCAGCATCTTTCCCACCACTGATGTCAGGCTAACTGGTCTATAATTCCCTGATTTCTCTTTCACTGCTTTCTTGAAAAGTAGGACAACATTAGCCACCCTCTAATCCGCAGGAACTGATCCTGAATCTATTGAACATTGGAAAATGATTACCAATGCATCCATGATTTCTACAGCCACCTTCTTAAGTACCCTGGGATGCAAACCATCAGTGCTGATTCCCAGTGCTGTTTCTAACCGACCAACACTGTGATTTCAAATGGGCTACTTCATTGTAATGAAAACACTGGAGCTTTTTAACTTCTCTGTCCCCTTCATGGATTTCCTTTTTACCCTGTGATAAGTTATCTCTATGACCGTCACCGAGATCTACATTTCCCTTATCATGTGAGAATTTCTCTTTTCCCCAATTTCTATTCCTCATGGATTGTAATTAATGTTGGAAGCCAAACTTTGATTTATAAACCAACTCCTAATCATCAGTCCCCTTCAAAATATTTTAAGAAGGTATCCCAGACCCTTACTTTAAATGCAGAAGTGAAGGCAATATTTCCGGAGTGATGCAGCTGGTTAAACCGCTCGACTTTAAGCAAACAGAGTTTATTTACACCCTACAGTTGAAACACGATCAAAAGAAAGCAGAATTTAGAATAACTTAGCTAGTTGAAAACCTAATTGACTCGACATAGCAACTTAATTAATGAACTCTTCCAATTCCCACAACATCCCATAAACACATCCCTTGGCCAAAGGTAAATTCAAACTCAGGTTCTTACAGGCAGGAGGAAACAACTTCCAAAGAGATTTCAGAGAGGAAGCCAGTAAAGAACCATCTGGTGAACCTTGGAACCTTTCTCCACTGCAAGCAGCTTCTTACTGTTACAACTAAAAGAAACTGGGAGAACTGACTACTCCCCTGCCATTGTTAAACTTGGCTCTAGCCCAGATGTTTCAGCACCTCTGCCTTTACAATCTCTCTTTAATAAAATCCAAGGACAAAATAACCTTGTTAAAAAGGCAGCATCATTACGCTACCAATGGACAAGCAGGGTTGGAATCCATTGTTCACAGGCATTCCATGGACAATTAAGGGACAAAGCTTCAGGAAGGGTGGGGTAGTAGGCCTCCACAGAAAGCCAATGCTCTGCTCTTGCTTCTGACCCTCATCCACATATTGGCTCTCTTTGCCTTTTTCATCTCAATCACATTGATTTCCATCTATAGACTCATAACTGAACCATCCTGTAGGCCACATTTCCCTGAGGCACTTCTGGCACTGCAGAGCTGCTGTGTCAGGGACAAGATTTCTAACATGGTGTGGGCTTAATCAGAAGGGAGGACTGATACTACCCTGTAAAATGTGGGATTGGAATTTAATAGCATCAGGCCTAGCAGAGGAAAATGAATGTGGTGCTTCCACAGGATTTCGAACCAATAGGTGAGACTTCCATTACCCAGATTACATCTCAGGAATATTTTAAATGATGTGCAACAGGGTAGCAGTACTATTATTCGCGAGTAGAAAGCAGATTGGCAATCTTCAAAGTTCTTGTACTAGTTATTTAGAGGGTCCAAGATATAAAAGATAAATTTAATATGGGTAAGTGTAAGATAATTTACTTTAAAACAGTTAAGAATAAATATACATAACAAATACATATTTGTTGACAGTTGCCAAAAAGGATTTAAAAGTCATCATTGACCAAATTTATGAAGCCATTGATCTCTACCATTTGGATATTCATGTGGTGAATTTGCCATGGCTTTGTTCCTGAGGATTATGGACATCAAGTAAAAGCAAGTTAAGCTAAAATCGTACAATTTTGTGGTGAATTCTAGAGTATGGTTTGCAGTTTTGGTCTGCCTACTTCAACATGAATAGAAATGAATTAGAAAGTTTTTATTGTTTACAATAAGTTGAAGCAACTAAACTTACATTTGAGAGAACAGTTGGAAGACTTGGGAAGCTGGAGTTCAAAATAATGAAAAGGATAGAAGAAATGGGAATAAACAAGATAGTTATCTTGGCCAATAAGCATAGGACTGAAGTACAAAATTATTAAGGGTTGATAAATTAGGAAAAATCTTTTTTCCATATCAGACCAGTCAAAATGTCAAGCAAAATCCTACACAATGTTGCTGGTTCAGCCTTAACTGACATCTTCCGAAAGAAAGCAAATTAACTTATTTGTGAAATGGTCATTAAAGTTTGAAAAATAATTAAGAGAAAAGATCATTTTTAGCATTTTTAAAAGTATTTTCCTTATAGTTTTCCTGCAACACTTCAGCATCTTTGTTTATTTTTGTAAACATAAAGGGACCCACGTGCTTTACAGTACATTGATGTGAACTCTAGTTACATATGGGTCTGTCGTTGTCTCCTAAAACACATTTCCCTCACTTCATTTCATTTTCTGCACCGAGTTGGTACCAAATTCATCCATTCCAAATCATCCTAAGTCTCACCCCTTTCTCAATTTATTTCTTAAATCTTAAATCATGTTTCCAAATACCCTGTGGTCCTTACAACACCTTAATCAGCCCACACTTTTAGCAACCTATAGCACAAAAAATGAGCTGAAGAGTCCAAAACTAACTAAGCACATTATAAGATGTTGTGTTACAGTAATTCCAGCCCAATGTCTAGACATTGAAAATACCAAGCCAATTATCCCTCCCAGGTCTATTTCTAAATGTTCTTCTATTTGAATCATTGAATACATATGATGAAGTATTTTGGCTATTGTGGAATATGTTATGCTTGAAATTTGTTTGCCAACTTTATCAATCATTTGAGAAATCTTTTGATGCATCCTTTGTCTCCATGGCTCTTCCCATTTTGTTGCATGGATAACATTACTACAAGCATTACTAAAATAAAAAAAGAGCCAAAACAAACATCTGCCTAAAGCAGTCTCAGTTCATAGCAATATCTTTTCAGAGTTACACAGGGGCACCAGTGGTGAAGAGACATTGCAGAGGCATATACAACATTATCCAACTCCAAAACTCATTATTTTCATTTATTTGACAAAATGTCATTCAATCAGATGTATGATCTTCTTAAATTTCTCCTTTTGAATGATCTCCACAAAGCTGTTGACCATATTCTGTTTGCCTATATGGAAAGATGTTAATTTCCTTCAATTTCCTTCAGATGTTGCTCAATGGAATTTCCATAAGATAATACTTTCCCTATATAGGTTAAAAAATTTCGATTCAAATATCCCATGTAATTGGCATCCTAAGGAAGTGTTTACAGTACAGTATTAGATATGGCTATCAATAAAACCAAGAATAAAGACAGAAAAGCCATTGGTAGAATTGGGCCATTTGTGTTTCCTGGGAGATTTAGTTCTGTACTTGGGAATTTCAAATTATGTCGATATTTAGCTTTGCCACACTCAACTCACTATTCTGAAAGGCAGTGACGAGATTAATTAAATGCCCATTTAACTATTTGCACGTAATGGTATTTTAAACGCACATTTAATAGAGATGGGTCCATATTTATGTAAATTTATTCTTTTTCACATGTTGCCATGATTAGTAACAGTTGTGGGTTTAACTTTAATGCACCGACATACAGGAAACCTAGAAACATGAAGCACATTGGTTAGTGGTTTTTAAAACAGTTATTTCATTAAATATGATATCCAATTTCCATCCAATTAGCATCAGCATTTGTGTTGATGATCCACATGATGCAATCTTGACTCTAGTAGTTAATGACTCACTACAAGGATGAAGCTGGTGGAGTTGGAAAGGAGAGCGATAAAAATATTACCAGTCGGAGATCCAAGATGGCGGCGACCCAGTAAGACTGAGTCTATAGTGCTCCTCCCAAGACTTGGGTACAGTGGGTCACCTACCCCCTACCAAGCTCACCAAATCATTTATAATAGTTTTGTAATTTAATTAGTTGTGTAATATTACATTTAAACAATTTAATCCTAAGTTAAAATGACTAAAGGGAAAGGAGCCCGAGGCTCTCAGCAAGCAGGAACCCCTCCCCCACACTCTCCAGCTGCAGCAGAGGCGCCCACAGCCGCCCCGGGGGACTTACCAACAGTAACAAGCCTTGCAGAAATGCTTTCCAAGCTTGACTCGAAGATTGATGCCTTTATCGTC
>NC_057737.1:34720602-34749149 GCF_004010195.1 Chiloscyllium plagiosum
TAATCTGCTTAAAACATGGGTTCAGGATCTGGGACTAGAAATCTCCACAGAAACGTGGAATGATATCTGGGAAAATGCTAGAAGAATTACTATTTGTAACAGAACCCAGGCTATCCAGCTGAAGATACTTCATAGGGCCCATATAGCACCGGTTCGATTGGCAAAATTTAAGGCAGGAGCATCTCCAATGTGTCCTAAATGCAAAATAGAGGTGGGCACTCTTGTACATTGCCTATGTGCCTGTCATAAGATCCGTAGATATTGGACTAAAGTAGCAAGTACCCTGATAGAAATTTTAGGAACGGAAATTAAAGTGGACCCCGTATCTCTCCTCTTGGGCTTTTCGAACTTTCCCTCCCTGGACACGTACGGGAAGAGACTATTTTCTATTCTTTCTTTCTGTGCAAGGAAAAATATTTTGGTGAACTGGGCGGCTGAGGGCCCCCCTGGACTTTCAAATTGGCACAGATTAATTATGGAATGTATTCCCCTTGACTTCCTTACAAATATGCTGTACTGCAAGACCGAATTATTTTATAAAATATGGCAGCCCTTTTTGAATTATATAAATACAGATATTTCGGCTATCCTAACAAGGGCTTTTATTTAATTGAGATTACAAACCTGGCTGGTCCGTGGCCCCTCGGGGGAGGAATCCCGCACGAATACGGGTTTTATTATATCTGATGCTAACACATCCCGAGCATGTAAGAGACTTAAATATACATCCTGGTTAGTTTTAGGTTAGATTAGTAGATAGTTGAGTTTTGTTTGTTTCTTTTTTTTTCTTTTCGTTTTTTTTTTGTTGTTTTGTTGTTTTTTTTGTCAAATTTTGGCTATTGTATATTTGAGCTAATTGTATATCAATGTTTATATCTGAGAGTTTTGTTTATTTTTGTAAACTTGTAAAAATGTTAAATTTCTAATAAAAATATCTATTAAAAAAAGAAAAATAGTGCTATAGGAACCATGGGTTTACTGTTGATTTTGATTAATCTGATGTAATGACACAACTGCCATAATGTTCAGGAAATGTAGAATACAGCTACTTAAACTGATTCACATTCAAATTCATCAAATAAACTACAGTCTATTTAAAAAAAAATATTACCAGTCAAAGGCAATATCCCACTTCATCAAAGTATCAATGAATGGATTAAGCAAAGAACTGCAGATGCTGAATACCTGAAACAAAAACAGAAATCACTGAAAAAACTCTAAAGTCTGGCAACATCTATAGAGAGAAAGCAGAGTTAACATTTTGAGTCCAGTCACTTCTTCAAAACTGAAAGTAACTAGGATAAAGTGGTACTTATGCTGAATACAGGGTTGGGCGGGGGGGGAGGTAATGAAGTGAGTAGATAGTGGAGATAGAACCTAGAAAGAGAAATTTAGGTAGGCAAAGTGATAGTTAATAGTAAGCTTGGGAAAAAGAAAAGCTGATAATGGGGACAATATGTGCGTGAAAATGGATTGGCTGTGTTGAAAGCAGCTGACAGCATGACCTGGGATGTGGGGGTGATAAAAGACATGGTTAAAAAGGTGCTCAGGCCTGAAAATGATTGAACTCAATATTGAGCCCTGATAGCAGCAGGGTCCCCAAGTAAAAACCGAGATGCTGTTGTTCTCGCTTACGCTGAGCCTCACTGGGGTACTGCAGCAGGCCCAAGACAGAGATGTTGACCAGGGAAAATGTTGAAGTGGCAGGCAACTGGAAGCTTGAGGTAAGTGTAAGAGTGTAAGTGTTCCACAAAGCAATCACACAATCTGTGTTTCACCTTTCCAATGTAGATAAGACAGCATTGTAGAATTGAGCAAAATCCCCATATTTTACAATATTGGACCAAGATCCCAGACTTTCAATATTTAAAATACCGGACAAGAGCCAGAGATCAGGCTACAACAAATACAGACACTGCTAGAATGATTTCAGTCTGGGACCATTGTTCAGCCCAAAAATCCAATTTACAACTTCACTTGAAGAGAATAATCAACTGGACCTAATACTCTAGACTGAAACTAACTTTTATACCTTGGGCTACCCAACCCGGACATTATGGAAACGGTACAGATACCAGACATTCAACTTCAATCAATATTCCTTCCGAGAGACATTGGGCATTCGACCTCTATCAAAATACATTTACATATCCTTGTTAACCACTGGGAAGCCAAATGGCTTCACCAGTAACACAATGACAAGTGCAGATTTGGCATGAAGATAAGATGTCTGCAATAGGATGACCTCAATCTCATCTGAGAGAGCTATCTTCCCTACAGCTATACCCATAGCTTTCTCCAGATCACCCCAAGAGTCAATCCCCAGGCAGCTATTCCCCAGGAGGCGTTCCAAACAGCGATCCTCAGAAGAAGAGTTCTAACAGCTAATTATAGTGACAATTTCCAAAAGCTACCTCGGGAAGGGGAATCCCGACAGCCATTTCTGAAACCTACTGATACAGACCTGTTCTCCACCAGGGGAACCAATGGCAAGCGAACACAACCAGCAGACCTGATAACCGGCAACCCCAGAAAACCACGGATCCAAGGCCTCAGACAGATCCTGAGTGAAAATGGCTCACAAAACTTACCAAAAGTAAGGAAAAGCAAGTACTTACTTGATAAATCCAAAACGCATCCTACCCCATCAGCGGACTCAACCCAGACTGTAGGCCTACACCGTTCGAAGTCTTCATCGAGGCACCGGGTACAGCAAATGGGAACAGCCACCTGTACTTCAAAATTGTGCTTTCCTCAGTGGTGAGCTTAAATTCCTGAGACCCCAAAGTTTCAAACTGAGCTAGCAGGGAGGGGAAGGTGGGTGGCAACAAAGCCGGGGCCCCAAGCCTGATTAAAGTTTCTGTGATTAAGACTGTTTATTACATTTGCTTTTATTTCTTGCATTATGCTAATCTTTTGTATTTAATAAATGCAGAGGTTCTTCTGCCCTAAAACATCTGTCTACTGTCTTCTTAATTTCACATTCCGAAATAAGTCCAGTGTTGAACCAGGGATCTCAGGGTGATTCAAACTACCAAAAAGCAGCAAATTGTAGACTGCAAACCAGAACCCTACAATTGTGAGCAGTGAATGTAGCAGACTAGATTGAGTAAAGTGCAGGTAAATTGCTGCTTCACCTGGAAGGTCTGCCTGAAGACTTGGGTAGTGAAGAGGGACAATGTAAACAGCAGATGTTGCATCCTCTGCGATTGCAGGGGAAGGTGCCAAAGGGGTGTGGGAATGTGTTGGAAGTGGAGGAGGAATGACCCACGTGCCCCAGAGGGAATAGCCCTTATGGAATGCTGACAAGGAAGGGGAGGGGCATATGTGTCAGGTGGTGGTATCCCACTGTAAGTGTTGGAAACGGTGTCTTCTGATTCTTTGGATGTGGAGGCTGTAGATTGGAAAGTGAGGACTAGTAGAGCCCTATGGTGTTGTGGGATGGAAGAGAAGGGGTGAGGACAGAAATGTGGGAAATAGGTGGCAAGCGACCACAACCAGCAGACCTGATAACCAGCAACCCCAGAAAACCACTGACCCAACCAACACCATAAGGTCTCAGACAGATCCTGAGGTGAAAATGGCTCACAAAACTACCAAAAGTAAGGAAAACCAAGTACTTACTTGGTAAATCCAAAACACATCCTACCACATCAGCAGACTCAACCCAGACTGTAGGCCTACAGCTCCCTGTCAAGTATGCTGGTGGGGAATCTCCGATGATGCCATCTTCCACAGGTGGGCCTCAGAATTGTCCACCTTTTTCCTTAACTGAGGATTCTCTGCCACCTTGGTAAGACCTACCCATTTACTTCTTCCCCCCTCACTATCTCAGGTCCCTGATAGATTGTTCAGGTGGAGCAATTTATCTGCACTTCACTCAATCTAGTCTTCTGTATTCACTGCTCAAAATGTGATCTCCTCTACACTGGGGAGACAAAAACACAGACTTTGCAGAACATTTATGTTCTATCCACAAAAATGACTCCAAGCTTCGAGGTCCACATATATCAATTTCCACAGATACAAAAAAAATCTGTTTCTGCCTTATACCATGTATTAGCGATTGGAGATAGAAGAATAAGAATTTACAGTTTCACAAAGATGTACAAATGAACATGATACATCTCAATTGTTTATCTGATGCATATAAGCATCAAATTTTACAACCATTTCTTAATGCTGCCCACCTTTGATGGTTTGCAAGTTTTGTTTTCAGATGTTTGATGATGACTGGTGTTATAAAAACATTTAATTATTTTTCGTCTAGAATCTGAAAGCAAAGGTATTTACTGAGAAGGATTAAGTTGCCAAGGTTTACGGTTTCAGACAAAATAAAGTTACACGAAAAACAAAGAATGCTGACAAGTACGATGATCTTAAATATTCTGTTACAATGACAATATTAGAAGGATTGTACAATAAACACGGTCACTATAATCTAAATCAAACTTCTGAAATCAACTTTCTTTCTGCACCAATTTGACTTCCATTCCCAACAGCTCATTAGATAATTACCAGAAATTGGAAGATTTAGTATTTAGTCTGAGTAATGTTTCAAAGATTCCTATAAAGGCTGAATTTTCTTGGACCTTCCACTTACTTCCAGAGAGGCTGTCCTTTCAAATCTCCCCCAAATATTCCAGATGTTGTGAAACTTGAAAGGGTTCAGAAAAGATTTACGAGAATGTTGCCAGGGCTGGAAGGCTTGAGTTATAGGGAGAGGCTGAATAAGCTGCAGCTATTGTCCCTGGAGTGTCAGAGACTGAGGGGTGATCTGTAGAATTTAATAAAATCATGAGGGGCTTTGATGGGGTGAATACTCAAGATATTTTTCTCCAGGGTAGGGAATCCAAAACTAGAGGCATAGGTTTAAGTTGAGAGGGGAAAGATATGAAAGGAACCTAAGAGACAACGTTTTCATGCAGAGGGTCGTGCGTGCATGGAATGAACTACCAGAGGAAGTGGTGGAGACTGGTACAATTACAACATTTAAAAGGTATCTAGATAGGTATATGAATAGGAAGGGTTTGTAGGATATGGACCAAATGCTGGAAAATGGGACTAGATTAATTTATGATACCTGGTTGGCGTGGACTATTTGGACTGTGGGGTCTATTTCCGTGCTGTATATCTCTATAACTCTGTAACTATACATTCAAAATTAACTGTACATTCAATAAAAGTATCACAACTTTCTGGCTCTATTATTCTTTAATTCTGGAATCTTATATCTAAAATTCTATCTTTTCTTTTCAACATTACTATCCTAGAAGTTCAATGCACCAATTGAAATCCTTCAGTTAACAAGATTTTGAACTCATTTATCCAACTCCAAGATTTCACTGAATAATACTTGAAAACAATGTTTACAGTACCAAGTCAGTTCTAAAACTATGGGGGGACATTTACCAAATATCAGCTTAGTGTCAATTTCAGGGAATTTCATGAAGGGTTTCTCACGATGAACTCTAACGAGTTATCTTATGCTGCATCAAATTTCTATTGTGTTATGCTTAGGCTATCATGCATTTTTCATAGAATTCCTACAGTGTGGAAACAGGACCTTTGGCCCAACAAGTCCACAGTGATCCTCCATAGAGTAACCCATCCCCCCTACCCTATATTTACCCTTACTAATGCACATAGCCTACAGGTCCCTGAACACTATGAGCAATTTAGCACAGCCAATTCACCTAACCTGCACATCTTTGGACTGTGAGAGGAAACCCACACAGACACAGGAAGAATGTGCAAACTCCACACAGACAATTACTCGAGGCTGGAATGGAACCCAGGTCTATGGCACTGTTAGGCAGCAGTGCTAACCACTGAGCCACCCTGCCATCCCATTTACCAGAAGGGAAAGTCCTTCCCCACTGCTAGGACCTTCTAGATTCCCACTGCAAGCACCAGATTTAAATCCTGCTAGACAGGAATAGCTCTTCACAATTGCAATTTGAGATGAATTGCCCTCTGTCAGTGCTGACAGAAGAAAGTTTATACCGTGCTTTGCTGTCAGGGACCTGGAGCATCTGGTGAATGGAATGTTGGAGAGGGAAGCTATCACCTTTCCTGAGATCCAGCAAAGAACAAGACCACATCATAAGACCTGACCAAACTGATTTAGTGTGCGATTCAGGTGATGGTGTATCTACAGTTTGGAGGAAAACTAAGCAGTGTAGGGAAAAGGTTAATAATCTTCTGCACTCCACAAAGTTAACTGCTACAATATTCTCCCCATTACCTCACACAGCTGCTCTAACTGCTTACTTCACATATTTTTCTCCCATCACTTTCACCATTGCATGCAGCATCTTCTCTCAATGGCTGCCATTTATTCTATCTCCCAGATCAGTTACTTTTTCTGCCTACGCTTCTTACTAACTTGAGCTACCTCATGAACTTTCCTCCACCTGTTGCATCTACTTTCATCTTACTCAGTCCTGCCTTTGTCCAATTGCAGGAGGAAATGGCCCATGTAGAGCTGAAAGACTTAGGAGATTGGACAGGGTACCCAAAAATGGTCTTTTCATCCCAGACGAGGAGAAGATCCTTGAGGAGAGAAAGAGAATGGCTCATGTCTCAGTAACTTAGTTAGAATCATAGAGTCAGAGATTCATAGAGATGTACAGCACAGAAATGGACCCTTTGGTCCAACCTGTCCATGCCAACCACAAATATCCTAAACTAATATAATCTCATTTGCCAGTATTCGGCCATATCCTTTTAAACCCTTCCTATTCATATACCCATTTAGATGCCTTTTAAATGTGGTCATTGTACCAACCTCCACCACTTCCTCTGGCAACTCATTCCATACATGCACCTCCCTGCATTAGAATCTATTGTACCTCTCCCTCATTACCACTACTGTGAATGTATTCTTAACTAGCCCAAGCTCCCCTCTCGTCTTACTACTCATTCCCGCTTTTGTGTTTGCAGACACCAGCAATGTTGACACAGTTTCTGCCTTCATGAGAGCAATCCCTGTAGCCAACATCTCATTCTACATCCATGAGGAAGAAGTTATAGATGGCTCAGAGGCTACCTCCTGCATCTCCACCAGCTCAGCTACAGGCAGTTTGCTGGGTATGTTCAATAGATTAGAGTTAAGAGCACATTCTAGTAAGCATATCACTGCCTCATCTCTGTAGTTGTCTAAGGAGAAACACTCCAGTTCACTGGCATTTAGGGACTGTCGGAGATTAGACACCTGCTTATCCCCAAGCAGGAGATGACACTGTGTTATCAACCATTAACAACTTCCTGAAGATGTGCAAAGAGGCACAAGAGGTAGGTTTGTTGGAGACACTTAGGAAACAGGATCAGAGGTTGGAGGAGTCCATCATCACCCTCTGTGTGTTCTACTTTACTGTGCATGTGTCTGTGTGTCTCTATGGACCAGTTGGTGGCTGTGATGGAGAGCCAGATCCAACTGATTCAATGACTGTTGCAAAGGAACACAGAACTGCACTCAAGTACTGTAGCTATTGATGCTCAGCACCAATGACAAGGCAGGGGTACGAGGGACCCAGCCAGTGGCAGAACTGCAGGAAGCCCTGAAGTAATTACCTCTCATACAACTTAAAGGAAGCCCACCCAACCACATCTGCTCTGCCTGCATTCCCCAACCCTGTAGATTTTCATTTACTCAAAACTTACCTGGTTTAGGGGTAAACATATTTAATTTGACTGTGCATTTGCGATTTAGATGAGGATATAAGGCAGCACAGGGGGCACTTCACAGAATGAGTTTGACAGGCTCAGCTTGTCAATGTAAGTGATGCCCCAAACCTTCATGTTCTTTTCTGCCTTGCCCTTGCTGTCAACCCCCTCAGGTTTGATGTTCCCTACCCAACATTTGCTTTTATTCACCCATGAGATGTGGGTGTTTCTAGCTGGGCCAGCATTTGTTGCCCATCAGCTTAGTTATGCCAAATATAGTTTTGCACTGTTCCCTCACCAAAACCAGGGTGATAATGACTGTTGAGGACCCCCCAACCACCTGCAATACTCCTGTCTCCCTGTGTTCTACCATCTCCCAATCTTCCATATTGAGCTGTTCCTCCTCCCTCCACAATTATTATCCATTCTCCATCTTAGCTTGCTGTCTCCAAACCCCACAACTGACTTCTCCAAACTTACCCACCAAATGATCCCTGAACATCGGGAAGGACGTTCTGATGAAGGGCTCTTGTCCAAAACGTCGATTTTCCTGCCCCTCGGATGCTGCCTGATCTACTGTGCTTTTCCAGCACATCACTCTCGACTCTGATCTCCAGCATCTGCAGTCCTCACTTTCTCCTGACGGATATCTGTCTAGTTCCTCACCTAAGAGGGTGAGTGTGCAAAAGTGAATTTTAGAAGAGTTGTACTTTGCTTGATAACCACTCTTGGTATCTTTGCCATCTCTATCAGAATATGGTACCAGGTTAGGCTTGCTTGCGATAGTTCAGTGCTACCAATCCTCCTTGTCTTTGATTTGTATTCGGTCTATCTAGTGATCAGTGGTAGAAGATACACCACTGTAGAGTATCTACCGAAGTGGCATTTAGATAATAAGAAATTCTATTGCAAGAGAACAATAAGTGCAGATAAATTTCATTTGCCATAATTACTAGGGCTTTATGGAGCTGTTACAGATAGGCCTGTTCCTTCTGAAAGCCAGGCTTCACATCCTTGTCTCCACTCCCAGACTGTGTGTGGCATCAGTAGAATGGGTGAAAGCAATGAAACGTTGAACATTAATTCCTCAGAACCATTACCTTCTACAACATTTTGCCAACCCCAAGCTTTTACTCACCACAGCTAACCCAATGTAGAATCACATAAGTAATTATTGTATGTCTTATTATTTTGTATCCCACCTCCCAAGTCTATAACTGCAAAAATACAAGCAGTTTCAATTTTCACAGTTTTGTTTCCAGAATAATGGTAGGTCTGTTGCTTGAGGACAGTTGACTTTGATTCTGCTCTATGGATTATTTCTCCACTTGATGATCTTTTATCTCTCAGATTTTCTTTACAGAGAACATCATTCTTTGTTATTATTGGTTATTGCTATTGTTTTACTTTATCTGGAATATCTTTAATCTCCTGAATTTTCTTTCTGGAAAACAGCTACTTCATTAAAATAATGTTCCTTCCTTTTACCATTCCGGGTTTTTAAATTAGACTATCTGTTTCTAATTTAAAATTGTAATTTGTAACATTCCTATTCCCTTGACATTATTCCACCAATGGAACAGTGTCTGCTCAGTAGGCGGTATCTTCGCCTTTTTGAGCCATGTTAATTTGTTTGATAGGATAGTGACCTTTTAACTCGCTTAAATTTAACAGTATTTCTATTGACAGAAACATGTCTGTAAATCCAGGATTGTTGGAAAACACCAATTTCCCCTATAAACATATGATAATCTTTTCTAAAGGAGACCACTGTAGCCTATTAAGTTCTTTGCGCATGTAACCTTCTTGTTTTCTCTAATTCTATAGCTGTGTACCACATCTGTAGTTTGATTTTGAAGTAATACTGTATGCATGATTCCATATCGACAGCAATGTGGGTGCCTTCTGAAATAGTTTGTGACACACTCAACTACATTTGACAACATTACTGACTGGTCCCTTCTCAAAATCAATTAGGGATAGGCAACCAACACTCATTTTGCCAAAGATACTCATTTTCAATGAAACAATAAAGATCAAAGCAACACATAAGAAATTGCAATGACTAGAAGACAATGTTCTCTCCCCCAGTGTGCATTCATGTTTAACCCAGACATACGGAACTGAAGTTTTTGTGTCTAATGGTGTTTAGTTCGATCTGACCAAGGATACTTTAGGCATAAATATTAAATGACTGCATTTTCTGGAACATTGAAAGACTGATCAATACAATCTATCAGAGATTATGTACTTAATTAAATAAATGCTGGGAACATTTATGTTGTTCTTCATTTCAATACCTAAGGCTTGCTGATAAATACACCTGTAGTATGTACTTATGAAAGTCTACATCAGTTAGAGTTGAGAAAAATTGTTTAGGTGCCATATTTTTTTCAAAAATGTACTTTCTGGTTGTGATATTAGTTGTACCCTTGTGTGATTCTTGATTATCATTAGCAGTGAGATTGCAAAAATACCTGGAACATGAACAAAAAAAAAAGCAAGGTTTGAAACGTTTGAAAAGGATTCCAGAATCCAAAGTAACATGTAAGTCATTGATTGTCTGTCTGATGCTTTCCAGAAGGTTGCCTTGGGTTTCAAGTACATGTGTATAAGTAATCCTTGGGGTGATATCTGTTTTTGTTTTTAACTGTTGCTGGATATGTCAAATGGATGATGTGAGTGCATTTGACTAGCAATGGTTTAAGATTCAAGACTGTGCACGTTGGCTCAAATGTAAAGAATGCACTAATCATAGCTCAGACAGAGCATGATAATTGTTTGATTAATAAATATGAAATTCCCAGCTGTCAATGTATAATACATATTGCCAAAAAAGAATGACTAAGGGCCAGGAATGTAGTCAAGTGGGCCTTTAGAATATTCGAGAATCTTGTTGCAAATACAAGTTTGACACTGATGTGGTAGAAACAAATTTATTGCCCATTTTTGGAAAATGTTAGTTTCAGGAATAAAGCATAACTCCGTGCAATAACTATAACTCATTGGATTGAATCTCATACCTTTCTCATGAAGCGCATAGAGTCATAAAGTCTGACAGTACATAGACAGACTCTTCGGCTCAAACTGGTCCATGCCAACCAAAATGTCCATCCATGCTATCCTTGCACTTGGCCCATATCCTGCTAAACCTTTCTATCTATGTATTTGTCCAAAAGCTTTTTAGATGTTGTTAGCGTACCTGTCTCAACCACTTCTAATGGCAGCTCATTCCATATCCGTACCGCTTTCTGTGTAAAAAGGTTGCCCCCTCTGGTTCCCTTTTACTTTCCCCTCTAGCCTTAAACTGATGCTCTCTAGTCCTCGATTCCCCAACCCTAGGAAAAAGATTGAGTGCATTCAATCCAAGTTTCATTACCCTTTTTTAGAGAAAGTTGCCACAAGGTCCAGTGTCATTTCTTGCTGTACCATATCAAACATACTTCATAACTAACTACACTGCCCCTATGACATCCCTCATATCTGCTCCACACCTCGATCTTACCACATGCCATTCCCAGAATGACTGGCCACTCACCCAATATCCACGAAAAGACGAGCATCCGTGGTGCCCACACCATCTTTAAGTGTGCACCCGGATGGGCACTGGCATTCTGAATCTGCCTTGATCAGTCAAGGATGGAATCCAAACTTGTCAGAGAAGAGTAAGTCAGAGCCATGATAGGGACCTGGAGTCCTTGATCAAGAAGGAGCTACAAAGGAAAAGAGACCCTGGCAGTCTGCTCCAAGGCCATCACCCAGGGTAATGCCATCTCAACATAGAATCATAGAATTCCTACAGTGTGAAAGCAAGCCAGTCAACCCATCGTGTCCACACCAAACCTCTGAAGAGCATCCCACCCAGACCCACCCCCCTACCTTATCCCTGTTACTCAGCATTTTCCAAGGCTAATCCATCTAGCCTACACATCCCTGGGCAATGTAGCATGGCCAATCCATTTAAACTGCACATCTTTGGACAGTCTGAAGGAACAGCCAGCAGTGCCGTTCAAAGGTCAATATCCTTCTCTGCAATGCCAGGCTAAGTGCCACATTCTTGTCTGTGATAAAACATTAAAAGTCTAATCATGACCATGAATCCATTTCTTTTGTAAAAACCCATCTAGTTCATGAATGTCCTTTAGGGAAAGAAAACTGCCCTCTTTACCTGGTCTGGCCTAATTTGACTTCAGACCCACAGTGTTGTGTTTGACTCTTCATTATCCTCTAAATGGCCTAGCAAGCCATTTATCAACTGTATCAACTGCTAGAAAATTTCATAAAAGGAATGAAACATTGTGCATCACCGATGGATTGCAGCAGATCTAGAAGCAACTCAACGGTATTGTCTCCAGGTCAACTGGGACTGGGCAAAAACTGCTGGACCTGCCAATAATGCCCATATCCCATGAATGAACGAAAAAGAGAAAACAAAATCCTCACACACTGCCTCTGCAGCTGCATTCACTTCCTACCAATGTTCATGCTCTACCACTCTTACTACTGCCTACAATACCTTCTCTTACTCACTCTTGAATCCAATCACCTCCTGTGTATCCTCTGTGCTGCCAACTTAGCCTCTCAGAACACTTCATGTTTCATCCACCTACACCAGCACTAATAGTCATGTTTTTTCACCACACCCAATTCCTGGCTTTCTCTCACTAAAGGAGCCCAATCTGGTGAGCACCTCACTGCGATAGTTCCACAGCTGGCCAGGAAAGAAATGACCCAAGTCACTGGCACTCGGAGAATTGCTGGAAACCAGGCACAAGTTCAGTCCTGAGAGGAAAGGATCCCATACCGTCAGCAATTAGGATTTCATTCAAATATACATGAGGAACAGGAGTGGTAGACAGGTCACCTTGGCTTTTCCTTTCAGTCGCAGTGATACTTTTCAATCAAACAACACTCTCTTCCCTTCTTCAAATTATTCCAAACAGAGCTAATCCTTTGCTTAACTTTTATTTTAATATATTGCTCACCAGCCACCACTGACCCCAGATTATTAAAACTGTTCACTTACTCCAAATCTTCACCTTTAACTCGTACACTATAATTCTTTTCTCTGGACTCATTCAAACAGACCATGAATTGGACCTTTGTAACCATGACATCTTACTATCCTGGCAACCAAACTTCAAATTTACTTTATGTACTTACCTTATGGTAGGAGCTGTCAAACTGTCTGTCTATAATTCTAGACATTTAGATGACAGAAAACAGCAAGTGACTACTTTAAAAATTGAGCTGTAGTTTGCTTTTACCTGGCTATCCTTCACTATAAGGAACCGATTAGGTTTAAATTACAGGTTTGTGTTTTTGAAGGAACCCTGATTATAATTTTCTTTCAGAAATATGGAGCTCTTTCTTAACATATAAAAGTATATGAGTTGAAGTGTAAACCTCAATTAAAAAGTGTAGCAATCTCTTTAAAACCAGTCCATTTCCCATTGCAGTTCACAATTAAAAATATAGAAAAGTAAAAAAAAAAGGTCTTTATAGTAATTAGTCCTTCTGGAGTTATGTATGAGTACAGGTTTCTATCAAGCAATTTTTTGACTGCTCTCCACTGAACCCAATCCCCAAAACACAAACGCGGGCATAACACCCATCTCTTTAAATCGCAATACAAGGTTTATTTCTCTGTTAGCTCATTCCATTATTTTATAAGGTTTTCTAATATGCAAACAAGAGTGAAAATCTTAAATGCAAACTGTTAAGATTACAACTGCACTGGATTCACTGGGAAGTTGGTGTAACTGCACTCTCTTAATGCTACTTGAACATTTCTAATGCATTGTCAATGTTAGTATTACCAGGTGCATGCTTACATGGGTCAAGGAGCTCATTTCCACTTGAAAAGCTAATCACATCAATTATTGTGTTTGTTTTCTTGAAATTACCATATTAGGGGCAAAAAATAACATATTACCCTGACACACTCTGATATCAATGCTGAGCAACTCTGCTCCTGTACTAGCTGTGCCCCTAGCCAAGCTATTCCAGTACAGGTACAAGACTGGCATCCACCCAGCAATGCAAAAATTGCCCAGGTGTGTCCTGTTTTCAAAAAGCATGACAAATACAACCTTACCAATTACCATCTTATAAATCTACTCTCAGTCATCAACAAAGTTACGGAAGGGTTTGTTGACAGTGTTATCAAGTGTCATTTGCCTAGCGCTCACTAATGCTCAGTTTGGGTTTTATCTCAGTTTGGGTTATTCAACTTCTGACGTCATTACAGATTTGGTCCAAACAAGGATGAAAGAGTTGAACTACAGAGGTAATGTGGACAGCTACCATTGACAACATGATAACATTTACTAGAATGGTAATAAGGATCTCTAGCATAATTAGAGTTAATAGGAATCAGGTGAAAGCTCTCCACAAGTTGGAATCATAATCAAGGACAAAAGATGACTAGTGTTGATTTAATATGAAATATTTTCAAGTTCACAGCTGACACAAAGCTAGGTGGGAATATGAACCAGGTGACCCAATTTCAAAATTAGGGGAAAAACATTTAGGTCTGAGATAAGGAAACTGTGTTTTACTCTGAAGATTGTAAATCTTTGGAATTCTCCAGTCCAGAAGGCTGCAGAAGCTTAGTCATTGAATATGTTTAAAATATCAATGGACAGATTTCTTAACTCCAGTGTTGCAAAGGGAAATTATGTTTTGGGGGGAGTAGTGTGGGAAATGGCATTGAAATGGATGATCAGTGATGATCCCATAAATGGCAAAGCAGGTTTGATGGACTGAATAGCCTATTTCTGATCCAATGTTTCAATGATGGGGGTTGATAAACTTGGTCCCAGGAGTTGCTCAGAGTAGTACCCAATCTGCTAACCATCATCAGCTGCTCCATCATAAGGTTAGAAGTAGCGATGTTTGCTGTGTTTGCATAAGATTCAGCACAAGTCATGATTCCACAGACAGAAAAACTGCTTGAATCCATATGCAGTGAGATCTGGACAAAATCCAGGCTGGGGCTGATAAATAGCAAGTAGAATTCATACTACACAAGTAACAAACAATGACCATCTCAAATAAAAGATAATCTAACTATTTCTCCATGATGTTCAATGACATGACTGTCAGTGAATCCCCTACTATTAACATCCTGGGAGGTTACCATTGACCAAAAACTGAACTGAAGCAGCTATAGGTCAGAGGCTAGGTATTTTGTGGAAAGTAACTCATCTCCTGTCTCGTGAATGTTTACTCAGCATTTACAAGGCACATATCACTGAATGTCAATTATCCTCTAAGATATACAGAATCTTAACTTGGAACTATACCACTGTTCCTTTACTGTTAGTAGATTTAAAAAAACCTAAAACTTATTTCTTAACAGCACTGTGAATATACCTATACCAGTGGCTCAAAAATAAACAGCTCACCACTACCTTCTCAAGGGTATTTAGTGATAGCCAAAACATGTTTGCTTAACCAGTGATGCCCACATCCCATAAACAAATGTAAAAAATGCCATTTAGGAATTTGCATAATATTGTATTTATGGCGCATAAAATGAAAACTGGTAACAATTACTGGCAATAAACTTCAACACTTTCACAGAGAATGATTGTTCCAAAAACAGTAATTGAATCAGTTTTGTTTGATTAATCTAACTTTGTTAAACAGTAATTTACTTCAGATCTTGTTGTACTAACAAATGCACTTCCATGGTATATTTGGAGCTGAAAATAACTAATACACATTTTTTCATGAAACTGCTTTAGAATGATTATATCCTGCTGTAAAGCTTGCTTGAAAATTTATGTAAATGGAAATTGCATTTTATCCAGCTACTTTTATGAGATTTTCTGACATAAATCAAACCCCAAACTGATACACAAATGAAAATGAGTACCTAGAAATTAATGGGCAAAATATGTATATATCAATATATGCCAGAAAAGGAAAATGTAGAAAGCAGAACCACTTTATTGCACATATTCAGATTTTGTAAATACTGGCTCAGAAATTGCAATAGAAATGATGAATTCATTGTACCTGCCATATGCTGTGCATTTGAAAAAGATCAGCAATTTGTGTCAACTGAAACTTGAATTATGAATTATCAAAAATTGCTGGACATCTTATACTGCTTTACCATTAGACTTGTAAAGATGGGAGTCTGTATGTGTACCTTCCCATAAGCTTCAAGATTTGTTGGATTTCGTAATAGTTGTAAATTTCCATGAATCCCACTAAAGATATTTAGGGCTGGTATTTTAGCTATGCCAGGAGTTCATGTGGTGCAGTGATAGTATTATTACCTCTAAACATGAAGTTTTGGTACAAGTCCCATCTCAGGACTGGTAGCCAATGAAGGTATGCTCATAATGTGACGACAAAGCTACATCTTTCCTTTAGAGAGTGTGAGTTTCTTTATCAACCATGTGATGAAAACAATTGAACCCTGTACCAACTATCTCTGTCAATTGTTTCAGATGCAAGTGTATGATACTGCAGCAATCTGCACTCCTTGGAGCTGATGTTTGATCCAGTTGGCTGGGCAGCCAGTGTGGGTCAGATACCTGTTAACTGTGAGGGATTTGATTCCTGTCCTGGTTGAGGTGGATTCAAGGCCTCACACCTTACCCTACCCTGTGGTGGAGGTGCCGTGGTCATTGTTGCCTTCAAGTAGAGAACTCAAGAAGATTTTATATCATAAGATGCTGGAACTAAGCATTTGCTATACAATACTAATTCAATGCTTTATATTTGAGCCAATGCTCTTTTAAAATCACACAGCTAACCATGATATTAAACAGTATGAAGGAAACCCCGCCAACACTAGTTAAGGTGATTATTGACAAGTTGCAAATTATTTGCAGATTCATTCCTTCTGCTTGTTGCTCCAACTGTACACACTTTTTGTATTATCCATCGATATTTCAGGTTTCAAAAGTTGCCAGAAAGTAGATGTTGAAGAAATTATAGTACAATTCTAAGCTTCTCACAAGCTAGTCACTCCAAGACATGGGTACACTAGTTAGCCATTCTCTTGGAATTGAGCGTGACTGGAAGAACAAACAAAGTCTACATGGAGCAGGGCAAGCTGCAGGAGAAGTGAAAAGAGTAATGGAGAAGCAGAAAAGGGAGCATCCAGCAGGTGGTCATATCTTTTCAGTGAGCAGTTCTTCAAGCTGTATCTTAGCAGGAGTTATTATTTGAAATAGAGTGTTTCACTGAGGCAAACCTTCAAGCTTAGATCAGGGCAAGATCCTTACTATAAGACAATGTGATGATGACCATGGCTGAAAGAATATGAACCTGTTTTGACTTATGAGGAGAAAGTGAGGACTGCAGATGCTGGAGATCAGAGCTGAAAAATGTGTTGCTGGAAAAGCGCAGCAGGTCAGGCAGATTCAAAGGAGAAGGAGAATCGATGTTTCGGGCATGAAGAAGGGCCTATGCCTGAAACGTTGATTCTCCTGCTCCTTTGATGCTGCCTGACCTGCTGCGCTTTTCCAGCAACACATTTTTCAGCATTGTTTTGACTTATTCCAGGCAACTGTAGAAATATTAGTAACATCTTGCAGTTTGCAGTGAGCTGTTCCATAAAAGGTGTCCACAGAAGCTGTCTATTTATCTCTATCATTTCAATTCCCCTTGAGAAAGAAGCAAACAGAGTGAACCTGATGGTTTACAAGAGGTTTCAAAGGTGCAACATATTATTTTAGGCACACACAACACTTTTGCATGTACCTCATTTTGTTCCTATCATGTCTTCCAGCAACCTTTTACTTGTCATATCTACATGAGTACCAGAAGCAGGAGATGGAGGAGGAAGAAGAAGAGGAAGAGAAAGTGGTGCTGTATCCCAGACAACTTATTTCTGCTAGGGTTTGTTAATTCAAGTGTGGTTTCAGCAACTTCAATTGCAATTCTCCATATTCATCCCATGAGTTCTGCCTCTGTGATTGACAATCACTTTGTGGTCTTGTGCACAACGTAAACATAAAATCCAAAATAAAACAATAGAAAACTAAGTTGTGAGTGTGGTGCTGGAAAGGGCCAGCCAGTCAGGCAGCATCCGAGGAGCAGGAGAATCGACATTTCAGGCATGAGCCCTTCATCAGCACCACACTCTGGACTCTGATCTCCAGCATCATGAATGCTGCAATTTTCAGAGAAGTCTGTACATTTGTGTTCTGTTAACCATCTGCCTCTGCTTTGGGAAAACCTCCTCAACAATCCTAATTCATTGGAGATCAGTTTGTTGACTGATGAGCACAAAACTTTTTTCAAAGCATTATGCAAAAAAAAATGCTCAAATGATGCATATCGCTTCACATTGAATATAAGCATTCTGGAAGAGTTCCCACTAACTCAAGCATTTAATTATGTGTGTGCATCAATCGATTTCTGTAGTCTGATCCATGGAAACCCTCATCTAAATCCTCTGTGGTAAAATAAGATTATGCCTCACTCTCTGGTGAGTCAGAACTCCATCCCATCCCAGTCTGCCTCATGCTTAGTGTCTCATCAAGTGCATAATCCATCTCTGCACTATCGTCTAAAATACATGTCAATATCTGAACTGATGGGTACAAGTATAAAGTCAAGTGATAGTGCGTTATCTTCATCACTACCTCCCTCCATTGCCTGGCCTGGTTCGAAGTCTTCACATTTCTGAAAAAAGAAGACAAGGATAAGGTTATAGTTGAAACAGGTGGTGCTAAAAAAGCACATCAGGTCAGGCAGCATCCGAGGAACAGGAGAGTCAACGTTTAGGGCATAAGCCCTTCATCTGGATTGTGGAGGGAGAAGGTGGAGAGAGAGAAATAGGAGGGAGGGGCTGGGACTGGGGGGTAAGGTAGTTGGGAAGGTGATAGGCGAATGTCGGTGGGGAGGGTGGAGCAGATAGGTGGGAAGGAAGACAGATAGATAGGTCAGTTGAAGAGGGCGGTGCCAAGTTAGAGGGTTGGAACTGGTATGAGGTGGTGTGGGGGGGGGGGGAGGGCAGATTTGAAAACTGGTGAAGTCATGTTGATGTCGTGTGGTTGAAGGGTCGCAAGGTGGATGATGAGGCGTTTTTCCTCCAGTTGGCGGGTGGATTTGATTTGGCGGCGGAGGCAGCCCAGAATTTGCATGTCTTTGAGTGAGTGCGAGGAGTTGAAATGATTGGCCATGGGGGTGGTGGAGTTATCTCCCAGAGATGTTCCCTGAAATGCTCCATGAATTGGCGTCCTGTCTCCCTGATGTAGAGGAGACCATATCAAGAGCAACAGACACAGTAACTGAGGTGTTTGAATATGCAGGAAAAGGTTTGGGCACAGGTTTTACACCTCCCGCTGCAGCAAGGGAGGTGCTGGGTATGGAGGGTGTGTTGGTAGGGGGGAGGACCTAACAAGGGAATCGTGGAGGGATTGGTCTCTGCGGAATGCAGATAGGGGTAGGTAGGGAAATATATCCTTGGTTGTGGGGTCTGTCTGTAGGTGGCAGAAATGGCAGAGGATAATGCGCTGTAGTCAGAGATTAGTGGAGTGAAATGAGAGGACTGGGGCAGGGGGGTTCTATGCTTGTTGCGGTTAGAGGGGTACGGTTCTCTTAAGTTCCTTTTAAGTCTTTCTCCTCTCACCTTAACCTTTGCCCTGTGATTCTGCAATCCCCCATCCAGGGGAAAAGATCATGATTTCATAAACCTCTATACGGTCACCCCTCAGTTTCGCGCTCCAGGGAAAACAGCCCCTGCCTATTCAGCTTCTCCCTATAGCTCAAACCTTCCAATCCTGGCAACACCTCTGTAAATCTTTTCTCAACCTTTTCAAGGTTCACAACATCCTTTCTATAGCAGGGAGACTGAGACTGCATGCAGTATTTCAAAAGTGGTCTAACTAATGTCCTGTACAGCTTGATTCCTTGTTTTTATCTTCACCAGGTTGTTACCAGATGGATGCCTGGTTCTGCTCCTAACATGCATCTCTGCACTGCTCATTGAACCAGGATAGGACTGTGGGTTTGTTGATAATGGTGGAATTGGTATCTGCTGATCCATTAGGTTATTTTAGGTCGACCGTTATGCAATGAAAAAGGATTAATTAATTATTGTCTAGATTAGAGTGGTGCTGGAAAAGCACAGCAGGTCAGCCAGCATCCGAGGAGCAGGAACATCGACATTTCGGGCAAAAGCCCTTCATCAGGAATACAGCCCTTCATCAGGAATAATTAATTATAGTTCAAGCTTAAACTAAGGTTGTAGACTTACAGAACAGTAGTAGTTCATTTGACTCAACATGTCTCTGCTAATCAAGAAAGATCTACCCTAATCCCATTATCCAGTTTTTGGCCCAAAGCCCTGGTGGCATTGACAATGCAAGAAAATCTTTAAATACTGCTTAAGTGCTACAAGAGTTTCTGACTCAGCCACCCTTTCAGATAATGACTTCCAGACTCCCACCTCTCACCAGTGAAAAAGGTCCTCCTAACGCTCTTCTTAGCCTTCTACCTCTAACCTTAACTCTATGATGGCTGTTTACTTGACTAATGGAAAATGTTTCTTATTATCCACTCTTTCTATGCCCCTCATAGTCCTACACATCTCAATCTGGTCCCCTCTCAACCTTCGCTTCTCTAAGGAAAACAACACCAACTCCCCAATCTTTCTCCATGGGTAAAGGGGAGGCAATGACCTGGTGGTATTATTGCTAGACTTTTAATCCAGAAACTTAGCTAATGTTTTGGGGACCCATGTTCAAATCCTACCATGGCAGATGGTGGAATTTGAATTCAGTAAAAAGAAGCTGGAATTAAGTGTCTAATAATAACCATGAAGCAATTGCCAGGAAAAACTGATCTGGTTCACTAATGCCCTTATGGGTGGGAAATCTGTCATCCTTACCGGGCCTGACTTACATGTGACTCCTGACACACAGCAATGTAGTTGACTCTTAATTGCCCTCTGGGGGAAATAAAAGTTGGCCAAGCCAGCAATGCCCTAATCCCATGAGTGAAAACTAAAACAAATCCTCAAGCCCAGGCACCATCCAGGTAAATCTCACCAAACCATCTCTTGTGCAATCATATCCTTCCTGTAAAGTGTTGACCAGAACTACACATGTATTCAACTTGTGGTCTAACTAGCATTTTATATAGTTCCGGCATTATGTCTTTGCTCTTATATTCTATGCCTCAGCTAATAAAAGCTAGCATCCCATCTGCCCACCGGCTTGCCTTGTTAACTCCAGGGATCTGTGGATGTCCACATCAAGGTCCCTTAGTTCTTCAGTAGTTCCCAAGAATCCTATCATTCAGAATAAAATCCACTGCAGTGATAGTTTTCCCAAGTACATTACCTCACACTTTTCTGGGTTAAATTCCACTTTCCTGTGCTCTGCTCTGCTCTGTCCAGCTGTCCAGTCCATTGATGGCTTCCTGCAATTTATGGCTCTCCTCCTCATTATTTACCATCCTACAAAGCTTCGTGCCATCTGCAAACTGCTTAATGACATATCCTACATTTAAGTCCAAATCACTAATGTACACTACAACAGCAGGGCTCCAGCACTGAGCCTTGTGCAACCCCACTAAAAATAGGCTTCCAGTCACAGAAATATTCCTCTACCATCACCCTCTGCTTTCTGCCGCTCAGCAAATTTTGGATCCAAAGTGTCACTTTAATTACAATCCCATGGGCTCTTACTTTGATCAGTGTGCCATTATGTTCCTCATCAAAAGTTCATGTAGACCATATCAAATGCATTATCTTTATCAAAATTTCTGGTTGCCTCCTCAAAAGAAAATTGATCAAATTTGTCAAACAATGTTCCTCTAACAAATTCATGCTGACTATCCCTGATAAATCCATGCAGATATTCCATCTCTTAGCATTCCTTCTTGTAACTTTCCCATCATTGAGTGACTGACTGGCTTGAAATTTCCTGGACTATTCCTTCCACTTTTTTCATTAATGGAATTCAGTCCTCTGGCTCTTCACCTCTGGCCAGAGACGATTTGAAATTACTGGCTTTCTCATCCCTTGTCTCCTTCAACAGCCTGGAATACACCTCACCTGACCTATAGATTTATCTAATTTAAAGGCTGCTTCATATTGTTACATCCTTCCTCTCTAGGTTAATTTCTCTTAATAATTCACAGTCCTCCACCTTGATATCCAGACCTTTCTTGTCCCTTTCCATTATGGAGGTTGATGCAAAGTATTAATTGAGATTGTGTCCATGTCTTCCAAATCCATAGAGAATCTCCACAGTCCCTAACGAGCCACACTTCAATTTAAGAAGTTTGTTTCTCCCTAGTCTGCACACTAAAACTATCACAGAGCTATGATTCATATTTCCCTTTGCCTTTCTATGCTCTCAGCTCATCTGTCTTGCTCCTCAGGCTCCTTCGCAATAAAGTATATTCCACATAGCCTTGCTAACTCATTTCTTTCTTACATAGAATGTGTTTCCTTTGCCCTTCTAACTCACTTGTTTGTGTTTTAATTTCTAATTTCATCTCAGCTCTCTGTCCTCTGGACGAATTGTCAGGATCCCAGTCCGCTGTCAATCTAGATTAGATTAATTGATTGACTTGATTTATTGTTACGTGTACCTAAGTACAGTGAAAAGCTTTGTTTGCAAGCAGCATATTTGGTCATACTTGAATTCCTTACATTTGAGTGGGTTTCCTGATCTGAAGGCCCCATGCCTGGTTTTTAGCAGGTTCTGAATGTCCTGATTCATCCAGGGTTTCCTGTTGGGGAACACCCGGATTAACTTCCTCGGTATGTAGTCCTCCACACACTTGCTGATAAAGTCTGTGACAGTGGTGGCGTACTCGTCCAAGGTACCTGCGGACTGTTTGAACATGACCTAATCAGCCGATTCCAGACAGCATCGGAGTTGATCCTCTGCCTCCTCTGACCAGCACTGGACCTGTATCTGCGAGGGGGGTCTCCTGCTTGAGATTTTGCTTGTAAACCAGGAGAAGAAACACAGCATTGTGGTTTGAGTTCCCGAAATGAGGGCGGGGGATGGAGCGGTAGGCATTGTTCATGCCAGTGTAACAGTGGTCTAAAATGTTCAGGCCTCTGGTGGGGGAGGTAATGTTCTGGTGGTACTTGGGCAATACCTACCTTAGATTGGCTTGATTAAAGTCAGAGTTCCAATAAACAGAGCCTCGGGATGTTCTGTCTCCAGGGTGTTAGTGGTGGAGTACAGCACATCCAGAGCTTCCTCAACTTTGCTTGTGGCGGTATGTACACAGCAGTTAGTATAGCAGCGGTAAATTCCCATGGTAGATAGAAGGAGTGGCATTTGGTGGTGAGGAATTCATGATTTGTCCATGCACCACAAGTTGTTGATTAAAAAGCAAACCCCTCCATCCTTTGTCTTAACTGAGCTTGATGTATGGTCCATACGATGGATAGAAAAACTATCAGCCTGAAGTGCGCAGTTGGGAATGGATGGGTTGAGCCAGGTTTCTGTGAAGCAGAGTGCGCAGCAGTCCCACAGATTACACTGGAAACTGAGCCGTGATTTGAATTTGTCCATCCTGTTCTCCAGAGATTGTATATTTGATAGGAGTAAGCTAGGAAGGGGGGCCTTGCAACCATGTAGTCTCAGTCTTACTAGCAGGCCAGCATGCTTACCGCGCTTCCTCACAGGTTTCTTACATTTGAGTGGTCTGGTGATCTGGTGGAGTGTATTCTGACTGCTTCCAGTAAAGTGATCCTTCCTACGACCCTGTGGAGCAGGTAGGTTGCAGTTCAGTGCATCTTTGCACAGGGTCTGCTTAGGATCCAGTGGAGAAGTTCCTGGTTTCAGTTGCTGCTGATTTGCGGCTCCAGGACCAGCCACGTTTATTTTGCAGAAATGTTTGGGGGGCTCTCCAGGTACATTCTGATCAATTTCATATTAGGCAGGCATCTTATTGAGGCGGGAGTGTTTCCTGTCAGTTCTCCTTCCTGGGACAGGTCTCTCAGGTCCCTCCATTTGGCAGGCTCCAAGCCTGGGCCTCGCATAGGTTGCCTCTGGCTGGCCTGTCCTTCTTCCAGGGTGGTTGGATGGGGCATGGGTACTATGTAGTCAGCTGCCTTCATCCAGTAAGCTGGCTTTGAGGATAGGAGGAGCTTCAAACCTGTGAGTGTAGATAAAACATAGTTATTAGTAATTTGTAAAAGTATGTGATTAAGTTTAAAGAGTGTAGAATGATTGTAGGAAATAGGAAACTTAGATCTGCACGCAGGAGTTCACAAACAGTCAACTAAATCCGGCACCATCTTGCAGGGAAATGCAGTGCAGGGATTTTGCAGTGCAAGATAGCAGACGATGACACAGCCCTCCCAGATTGTCTCAACGCCTTCTATGTTCACTTTGAGCAGAGTTTCAGTGGAGAGGTAACACCTATTCTGACAAGTCGGAAAAATGTCTGGCTGTAACAGCTACTCCTTTTTTCAGTTATTTTAGGTGTTGGAGGGGATTTCTTTGAATTCCAGAAGTAGCAGTTACTGATTTATATGCTGTTGCATTGTTTTGGAATTTTGGATAAAAGAAAAGTCAAAACACAGCACTTTTAAAAGGGAGAGGAACAGATAAAGGAAGCACATGGTAAGGTCAGTGCAGGAGAGACAGAGACAGAGAGACAGAGAGACAGAGAGAGAGAAAGAGAAAGAAACCTACACTGACAAAGCAGTGAACCTGTATAGTTACTGCCTTTGCTATTTGAATTCATGTATTGCTGGACATCAGAGTACGTCTGGGAAAGTTAACAAACAGTGAAATTCAAAACTGATCTTGGAGGAACCTGTTTGTGAGAGGTCACAGCACAGAAACAGATAAGTGGATATTTTAAGCGTGGCCTTACAGTAAGTCTGCAGTAGTGAAGTAGAGTGGGTTATTTCTTGATTATATGTTTTATTGAGATATGTCTCTTGATTAAACTTAAAATATAAGCCATAAGTATTAATTTAACCTGGAACAGTGTTTTGTCGAGGAATAAGACAGTGCTATTTTCTGGGTCTGTAGATTTAAAGAAGCAAAAATGGCCTTTAGTAGAGTGATATGCTCCTCTTGTCAGATGTGGGAGCTTAGGGGGAGTTTATGGGTTATATCTGCAAAACAAAATGCTGTTGGTTGTGAATCCTATCAGATCAAATGGATCAGTTGGAGAGACAGTAAGAGGCAATGAGGAATTTACAAGAGCAAGGGGATATAATGGATGGCATTTATAAGAAGGGTGAAAAGTTGCAGATACAGTCACATAGATGGGTTAACTCCAGGAAAAGTAAGAGGGGGAGGAAATTAGCGCAGGAGTCTTCTATGGCTATCCCTATTTCAAACAATAATGCTGTTTTGGAAAATGTAGGGGGTGATGGGTTCTCAGGAGAATGTAGCATGAACAGCCAAGTATCTGTTATTGAGACTGGCTCTAATGCAATGAGCAGTACGTCGGGTTCCAAAAGATCGATTGTGTTAGGGGACTCTCTAGTCCAAGGTATAGACAGATGTTTCTGTGGCCTGCAGCAAAACTCAGAATGGTGTGTTGCTTCCCTGGTGCTAGGGTCAAGGATGTCTCAGAGAGGGAGCAGAATGTTCTTAAGGGGGAGAGGGAACCAGCCGGAGGTCATTGTACACATTGGAACCAACTACATAGGAAGGGAAAAGGTTGAGATTCTGAAGGGAGATTACAGAGAGTTAGGCAGGAATTTAAAAATGAGGTCCTCGAGAGTTGTAATATGTGGATTACTCCCACTGCTAAGGGCTTGTGAGAGCAGGAATAGGAGGATAAAGCAGATGAATGCATGGCTGAGGAGCTGGTGTATGGGAGAAGTATTTACATTTTTGGATCATTGGAATCTCTTCTGGGGTAGAAGTGACCTGTACAAGAAGGATGGATTGCACCTAAATTGGAAGGGACTAACATACTGGCAGGGAGATTTGCTAGAGCTGCTCAGGAGGATTTAAAATAGCAAGGTATTTGGGGGGGTTGGACCCAGGGAGATAGTGAGGAAAGAGATCAATCTGAGACTGGTACAGTTGAGAACAAAGGCCAGTCAAACAGTCAGGGCAGGCAGGGACAAAGCAAAGAACAAGGTAGGACTGATAAATTAAACTGTATTTATTTCAATGCAAGAGGCCTAACAGGGAAGGCAGATGAACTCAGGGCATAGTTAGGAACATGGGACTGGGATATCATAGCAATCACAAAAACATGGCTCAGGAATGTGCAGGATGGGCAGCTTAATGTTCCAGGATACAAATGCTACAGGAAGGACAGAAAGGGAGGCAAGAGAGGAAGGGGAGTGGCATTTTTGATAAGGGATAGCACTATAGCTGTAATGAGGAAGGATTCCCGGAAATATATCCAAGGAAGTTATGTGGGTGGAACTAAGAAATAAGAAAGGGATGATCCTTATTGGGATTGTATTACACACCCCTAATACTCAGAGGGAAATTGCGAAAGGAACTTGTAAGGAGATCACAGTTATCTGTAAAAATAATAGGGTGGTTATGGTATGGGATTTTAACTTTCCAAACATAGACTGGGACTGCCATAGTGTTAAGGGTTTAGATGGAGAGGAATTTGTTAAATGTATGCAAGAAAAGTTTCTGTTTCAGTATGTGGATGTATCTACTAGAGAAGGCGCAAACCTTGACCTGCTCTTGGGAAATCAGGCAGGGCAGGTGACTGAGGTGTCAGTGGGGGAGCAGTTTGGGGCCAGCGACCATAATTCTATTAGTTTTAAAATAGTGATGGAAAAGGATAGACCAAATCCAAAAGTTGAAATTCCAAATTGGAGAAAGGCCAATTATGATGGTATTAGACAAGAACTTTCCAAAGCTGATTGGGGGCGGATGTTCGCAGGTAAAGGGACGGCTGGAAAATGGAAATATGAGATGTGAGATAACGAAAGTCCAGAGAAATTATATTCCTGTTATGGTGAAAGGAAAGGCTGGTTGGTATAGAGAATGCTGGATAACTAAAGAAATTGAGGGTTTGGTTAAGAAAATGAAGGAAGCCTATGTCAGGTATAGACAGGATAGATGGAGTGAATCCTTAGAAGAGTATAAAGGCAGTATGGGTTTCCTCAAGAGAGAAATCGGGAGGGCAAAAAGGGGACATGAGATAGCTTTGGCAAATAGAGTCAAGGAGAATCCAAATGGTTTTTATAAATACATTCAAAACAAAAGGGTAACTGGGAGAGAATAGGGCTCCTCAAAGATCAGCAAGGTAGCCTTTGTCTGGAGCCGCGGGAGATTGGGGAGATACTAAACAAGTATTTTGCATCAGTATTTACTGTGGAAAAGGACATGGAAGATATAGAATGTAGGGAAATAGATGGTGACACTTTCAAAAATGTCCATATTACAGAGGAGGAAGTACTGGATGTCTTGAAACATATAAAAGTGAATAAGTCCCCAGGATCTGATCAGGTGTACCCTAGAACTCTGTGGGATGCTAGGGAAGCGATGCTGTGCCCCTTGCTGAGATATGTGTATCTTAGATAGTCACAGGTGAGGCACCGGAAGACTGGAGGTTGGCTCACGTAGTGCCACTGTTTAAGAAAGTTGATAAAGACAAGCCAGGGAACTATAGACCGGTGAGCCTGATGTCGGTGGTGGGCAAGTTGTTGGAGGGAATCCTGAGGGACAAGATGTACATATATTTGGAAAAGCAAGAACTGATTAGGGATAATCAACACGGCTTTGTGCATGGGAAATCCTGTCTCACAAACTTGATTGAGTTTTTTGAAGAAGTAACAAAGAGGATTGAGGAGGGCAGAGCAGTAGATGTGATCGATATGGACTTCAGTGAAGCATTTGACAAGGTTCCCCATGGGAGACTGGTTAGCATGGTTAGGTCTCATGGAATACAGGGAGAATTAGTCAATTGGATACAGAACTGGCTCAAAGATAGAAGACAGAGGGTGTTGGTGGAACATTTTTTTCCAGACTGGAGGCCTGTGACCAGTGGAGTGCCACAATAATCGGTGCTGGGTCCACTACTTTTCATCATTTATGTAAATGATTTGGATGTGAACATAAGAGGTATAGTTAGTAAGTTTGCAGATGACACCAAAATTGGAGGTGTAGTGGACAGCGAAGGTGGTTACCTCAGATTACAATGGGATCATGATCAGATGGGCCAATGGCTGAGAAGTGGCAGATGGAGTTTAATTCAGATAAATGTGAGGTACTGCATTTTGGGAAAGCAAATCTTAGCAGGACTTATACACTTAATTGTAAAATCCTAGGGAGTGTTGCTGAACAAAGAGACCTTGGAGTGCAGGTTCATGGCTCCTTGAAAATAGAGTCACAGGTAGATAGGAAGAAGGCGTTTGGTATAACTTTCCTTTATTGGTTAGAGTATTGAGTGCAGGAGTTGGGAGGTCATGTTGCGACTGTCCAGGACATTGGTTAAGCCACTGTCGGAATATTGCTTGCAATTCTGGTCTCCTTCCTATCGGAAAGATAGGGCTCACAAAATTTGAAAGGGCTCACAAAGGATTTACAAGGATGTTGCTAGGATTGGAGGATTTGAGCTATAGGGAGAGGTTGAATAGGCTAGGGCTGTTTTCCCTGGAGAATCAGAGGCTGAGGGGTGACATTATAGAGGTTTATAAAATCATGAGGGGCATGGATAGGATAAATATACAAAGTCTTTTCCCTGGGGTGGGCAAGTCCAGAATCATCGATTTAGGTGAGAGGGAAAAGATACAAAAGAGACCTAAGGGGCAACTTTTTCACGCAGAGGGTGGTACGCGTATGGAATTAGCTGTCAGAGGAAGTGGTGGAGGCTAGTACAATTGCAACATTTAAAAGGCATCTGGATGGGTATATGAATAGAAAGGGTTTGGAGGGATAGCAACCAAGTGCTGGCAGATGGGACTAGATTAGAACATAGAACATAGAACA
>NC_057737.1:34752452-34771333 GCF_004010195.1 Chiloscyllium plagiosum
GCGTGTGACAGAGTGTAACTGTGTGTAACAGCGTGTGACAGAGTGTACCAGCGTGTAACAGTGTGTAACTGTGTGTGACAGCATTTGCCTGACCTGCGTGGCTGAACTTTATTCACATAAAAAGTTTAAACTACAACAACATCCGTTAGCTTCGTCCCAGAAAATCACTGTAAAGGGAAAGGCCCCCAGCTACACAAAGGCATTGAAACATCCACGTTATATACAGCTTAATGTCATACATGTACTTTCCAAATGATGAAATCTGAAATCCTGCAATCACTCACATCATATTCACTTTTTTGTGTTTCAGACATTTCATTCAGCTGCATAATGTCTTGTTCCAATGTGGAAATCTGTACATCTGTCTCCCTCAGCCTGCCCTCCAGCTGCTCAGTCACGTCTGATTTGGTCAACTTCAGGAATCTTGCCTTTGTTTTGAGAGGTTTCTTTTCCTTTTGCATTGCTTCATCACGCTCCTCATATTCAAGGAGCAAACCCCTCATTTCTTCACTGAGGAGAGATTAACTAACTGCCTATAAACTTTCAGCAGCACCATCACAATCTAGTTCACTCAATTCATCCACAATCTCACCCCAAGTGCAAGGGGTAAGTGGAGATGGGTGCACTTCCTGCAAGTGTAATCGGCAGGGATGTCGATGGCATCCCTCACCTCATACATGTTGCAGGAGGAACATTGCACTGCCTTCACTGCCATCCCTCTAAAGCTAACTTTTATTTAAAAAAAACTGGGTCTAATGAATACAACAAACAAAATTCAGCACTTACCTATTACCACAACAAATGTTATTATTAGGTTAGAGGAGGAGGGCGGGTGGGAGGCACTACCCGTGTAGTGCCTCGGGTTCCTCTCCTTCGCGCTTTTAAAGGGGGAAAAAAACCTACCCAGGTAAGCTTACACTAACTGCTTCCGATTGGGTTGGGACATCTGGTCAGTATGGATGAGTTGGACAGAAGGGTCTGTTTCTGTGCTGTACATCTCTATCACTGTATGACTATGACTCCGTGTCCTGATGAACCTATCCCAACAGTCACTGCATCAGTGGTCAGATCAGTTTTCCTTCGTGTGAGTCCAAGGAAAGTGATGGGACGAGACTGAGTACCATGCTGTGCACTCAGACCATGCACGGATCAATTGGCAGAGGTCTTCTTCGACATCTTCAACCTCTCCCTGCAGCAGGCCGCTTTCCCTGTATGTTTCAAAAGGGCCAACATCTGGGGCGGCACGGTGGCTCAGTGGTTAGCACTGCTGCCTCACGACACCAGGGTCGCAGGTTCGATTCCAGCCTGGAGCAATTGTCTGTGTGGAGTTTGCACATTCTCCCAGTGTCTGTGTGGGTTTCCTCCCACAGTCCAAAGATGTGCAGGTCAGGTGAATTGGCCATGCTAAATTGCCCGTAGTGTTAGGTGCATTAGTCAGAGGGAAATGGGACTGGGTGGGTAACTTTTCAGAGGGTCGGTGTGGACTTGTTGGGCCAAAAGGCCTGTTTCTACACTGTAGGGAATCTAATAAAACAAAAAACATCTCTGTGCCTAAGAAGCGTCATGCAGCATGTCTCATTAACTTCGGTGGTCATGAAGTGCTTTGAAAGGCTAGTCATGGCATTAATCAATTCCAGCCTCCCCACTACTCTTGACTCACTCTAATTTTCCTATCGGACCAACAGATCCACATCAGATGCCAAGTCACTTGCCTTTCACTCCTCTCCAGAACATCATGACACCAAGAACAGCTAAGTAAGAATCCTACTCTTAGACTAGAATTCAGCCTTCAACACTATTATCCCCTCGAGACTGATTACTAAACTTACTGATCTCGGAGTAAGCCCCACTCTCTGCAACTGGATCTTCAGTTTCCGGACCCACAGGCCACAAGCAGTGAAGATTGGAGACAATATTTCATCCTCACTAACACTCAACACTGGAGCCCCTCAGGGGTGCGTACTCAGCCCCCTACTGTACTCAATGTATACCCATAACTGTGTCGCCAAATACCAGACTAATGCCATTTACAAGTTCGCTGATGACACTACCATAGTTGGTCGAATCTCAGATGGCGACAAAACAGACCACAGACGGGAGGTGGAGGACATGGAAAAATGGTGCATTGACAGTAACCTAGCTCTCAATGCCGGCAAAACCAAGGAACTTATTATTGACTTTTGACAGGATGTTTCTCATGCCCCCCTACACATTAACAGCACAAAGGTGGAACAAGAGACTATCAAGCTCCTGGAAGTTGTCATCCACAACATGCTTTCTTGGATTCTTCATGTGGACACATTGTTACAAAGGCCCAACAGTATCTCTTCTTCCCTCTTACCCTCCGCCCCCACTCCAACCTCTCACCCTCACAACGCGCAGCCCTCCAATCCCTCTGCTCCAATCCCGACCTCACCATCAAGCCAGCAGATAAAGGGGGCGCAGTGGTAGTCTGACGCACTGACCTCTACACCGCTGAAGCCAAACGCCAACTCGAGGACACCTCTTCCTACCGCCTCCTCGACCATGACCCCACCCTCCATCACCAAACCATCATCTCCTAGACCATACAGAACCTCATCACCTCGGGAGATCTCCTACCCACAGCTTCCACCCTCATAGTCCGGGAACCCCGCACTGCCCGATTCTACCTCCTTCCCAAGATCCACAAGCCTGACCACCCTGGCCAACCCATTGTCTCAGCATGCTCCCGCCCCACTGAACTCGACACTGTCCTATCCCCCCTAATCTAGGAACTCCCCACATACGTTCGAGACACCACCCACGCCCTCCATCTCCTCCAAGACTTCCGTTTCCCTAGCCCCCAATGTCTCATCTTCACCATGGATATCCAATCCCTCTACACCTCCATCCGCCATGACCAGAGCCTCCAAGCCCTCTGTTTTTGCCTCTCCCGACGTCCCCAATAGTACCCTTCCACCGACACTCTCATTTGTTTGGCCGAACTGGTCTTCACCCTTAACAATTTCTCCTTCGAATCCTCCCACTTCCTCCAGACCAAAGGGGTAGCCATGGGCACACGTATGGGCCCCAACTATGTCTGTCTCTTTGTTGGCTACATAGAACAGTCGATCTTCCGTAATTACCACTCCCCACCTCTTCCTCTGCTACATTGATGACTGCATTGGCGCCACCTCGTGCTCCCACGAGGAGGTTGAGCAATTCATCAACTTCACCAACACATTCCACCCTGACCTTAAATTTACCTGGAACATCTCTGACACCTCCCTCCCCTTCCTGGACCTCTCCATCTCCATTAATAACGACCGACTTGACACTGACATTTGTTTTACAAACCCACCGACTCACACAGCTACCTGGATTACACCTCTTCCCACCCTACCTCTTGCAAAAATGCCACCTCGTATTCGCAATTCCTCCTCCTCCGCCGGATCTGCTCCCAGAAGGACCAGTTCCATCACAGAACACACCAGATGGCCTCGTTCTTTAGAGACCACAATTTCCCTTCCCACGTGGTTAAAGATGTCCTCCAACGCATCTCGTCCACATCCTGCACCTCCGCCCTCAGACCTCACCCCTCCAACCGTAACAAGGACAGAACGCCCCTGGTGCTCACCTTCCACCCTACCAACCTTCGCATAAACTAAATCATCCGCCGACATTTCCGCCACCTCCAAAAAGACACCACCATCAGGGATATATTTCCCTCCCCACCCCTTTCCGCCTTTAAGCGGGCATTGGATAGGCATATGGAGGATAGTGGGCTAGTGTTCCGAGGCGGAAGATGAGGCGTTCTGCCTCCAGGCGTCTGGTGGGGAGGGAGCGGCAGTGAAGGAGGCCCAGGACCTCCATGTCCTTGGCAGAATGGGAGGGGGATTTGAAATGTTGGGCCACAGGGCGGTGTGGTTGATTGGTGCGGGTGTCCCGGAGATAGAACATATGCCTATCCAATGCCCGCCTCCCGCAAAGACCGTTCCCTCCGTGACTACCTGGTCAAGTCCACGCGCCCCCTATAACCCACCCTCCCATCCTGGCACCTTCCCCTGCCACCACAGGAATTGCAAAACCTGCACCCACACCTCCTCCCTCACCTCCATCCAAGGCCCTAAAGGAGCCTTCCACATCCAAAATTTTACCTGCACATCCACCAATATCATATATTGTATCCGTTGCCCCCGATGCGGTCTCCTCTACGTTGGGGAGACTGGATGCCTCCTAGCAGAGCGCTTTAGGGAACATGAGGTTTGGGGTTTAGATAGGGTTGACTGTTCACATCTAAATCATTTATATAAATGACAAAAACCAGTGGACCCAGCACCAATCCTTGTGGCACACCACCAAACACAGACCTACAGTCTGAAAAGCAACCCTCCACCACCACCTTTTACCTTCAAGCTAGTTCTGTATGAAAATGGTTAGTTCTTCCTGTATTTCATGTGATCTAATCTTGCTAATCAGTCTATCTTGAAGAACCTTGTCGAAAGCCTTACTGAAGTCCATATAGTTCACATCCACCACTCCTCCCTCATCAATCCTCTTCATTACTTCTTCAAAAAAATTCAATCAAGGACTGATTCTGGATAGTCAACATGGCTTTGTGCGTGGGAAATCATGTCTTATAAACTTGACTGAGTTTTTTGAAGAAGTAACAAAGAAGATTGATGAGGGCAGAGCAGTTGATGTGATTGATATGGACTTCAGTAAGGCATTCGACAAGGTTCCCCATGGGAGACTGATTAGCAAGATTAGAACTCATGGAACACAGGGAGAACCAGCCATTTGGATACAGAATTGGCTCAAGGGTAGAAGACAGAGGGTGGTGGTGGAGAGTTGTTTTTCAGACCGGAGGCCTGTGACCAGTGGAGTGCCACAAGGATCGGTGCTGGGTCCTCTACTTTTTGTTATTTACATAAATGATTTGGATGCAAGCATAAGAGGTACAGTTGGTACGTTTGCAGATGACCCCAAAATTGGAGGTGTAGTGGACAGCGAAGAGGGTTACCTCAGATTACAACAGGATCTGGACCAGATGGGCCAATGGGCTGAGAAGTGGCAGATGGAGTTTAATTCAGATAAATGCGAGGTGCTGCATTTTGGGAAAGCAAATCTTAAAGGTAAGGTACTAGGGAGTGTTGCTGAACAGTGAGACCTTGGAATGCAGGTTCATAGCTCCTTGAAAAGTGGAGTCGCAGGTAGATAGGATAGTGAAGAAGGTGTTTGGTATGCTTTCCTTTATTGGTCAGAGTATTGAGTACAGGAGTTGGGAGGTCATGTTTCGGCTAAACAGAGCATTGGTTAGGCTACTGTTGGAATACTGCGTTCAATTCTGGTCTCCTTCCTATCGGAAAGATGTTGTGAAACGTGAAAGGGTTCAGAAAAGATATACAAGGATGTTGCAAGGGTTGGAGGATCTGAGCTACAGGGAGAGGCTGAACAGGCTGGGCTGTTTTCCGTGGAGGGTCAGAGGCTGAGGAGTGACCTAATAGAGGTTTACAAAATTATGAGAGGTATGGATAGGATAAATAGACAAAGTCTTTTCCCTGGGGTCAGAGTGTCCAGAACTAGAGGGCATAGGTTTAGGGTGAGAGGGGAAGATATAAAAGAGAGCTACGGGGCAACTTTTTCACACAGAGGGTGGTACATGTATGGAATGAGCTGCCAGAGGACATGGTGGAGGCTGGTACAATTGCAGCATTTAAGAGGCATTTGGATGGGTATATGAATATGAAAGATTTGGAGGGATATGGGCTGGGTGCTGGCAGGTGGGACTAGATTGGGTTGGGATATCTGGTCGGCATGGACGGGTTGGACCGAAGGGTCTGTTTCCATGCTGTACATCTCTATGACTCTAAGTTAGTGAAACACTATTTCTCATGCACAAAGCCATGATGACTATCCTTAATCTGTCCCTGCCTATCCAAATACATGTAAGTTCTCAGGATTCCCTCCAACAGCTTGCCCACCACTAATTCACCAAAGAACTCTTACAAATTTGTGAGGCAATATTTCCCACTCACAAAGCCCTGCTGACTATTCCAACTTAAACCCTGTCTTTCCAAATGCATGTATACCTTAATCTCTCAGAATCTTTTTAAGTAACTTACCCACCATACATCTTAACCTTACTGGTTTATCATTTTGTTTGCAGTTGTTCTTGAATAATGGCACAACATTCAGTACACTCCAGTCTTCTGGGCATCACCCATGGCTAATAGTGACGTAAAAAGAACAGCCAGGGCCCCAGCAATTTCTTCTTGCAATTTTCTTGGATATATCTGGTCAGGACCAGGAGATTTATCCTCCTTCATATATTCCAATACATCCAACATGTCCTCTACTGTGATATGGACTGTCCCACCAACTTCCCCAAGTTCCCAAGTCTTTGTGTGTTTCTCCATGGTAAACACAGAAAACCTTGCCTCTCTCCTGTGGTTTTACACATACATGTCCACTTTGATCCTTGAGGGGCCCTACCCTCTCTCAAGTCATTCTTTTTCCTTTAATATACTTAAAGGACCTCTTTGGGTTCACCCTAATCATCTCAGCCAAGGCTATCTCGTGCCCTGTCTTCGCCCTCCTGATTTCCTTCTTCAGTAAACTTCTGCATTCCCTGTATAATCCAGGGATTCCCTTGATCCCAGTTGCTTGTACCTGAGCCATGCCTCCTTCTTTAATCTGGTCTAAGCCTTAATATCTCTTGTCATCCAGGGTTCCCAATTCCTGCTAACCTCTAGCTGTCTCACTTTTAAAGGTCTGCCACTTGGCAGAAATCCCTTTGCCTGTAAACAAACTATTCCAATCAACCCCTGCAAGCTCCTGTCTAATTCCATTAGAATTTGTCTTGACCCAATTTCGAACTTGAAACTGTGGACCAGTTTTGTCCCTCTCCATAACTATTCTAACATTGATAGAACTATGGTTACTGGTCCCAAAGTGCTCTCCCACTGTCACCTCCGTCATATGTCCTGCCCTATTTCCCAAGAGTAGGTCAAGTTTGGCTCCTTCCCAAGTAGGACCAATATACTGCTTGAAGAAACCTTCCTGAACACATTTATCAAATTCTATTCCATCTAAGCCCTTAACACTCTGGCAGTCCCAGTCTGTGTTTCGAAAGTTAAAATCCCCTACTATGACAAGCTTATTGCTCCTGCAAGTCTCTCCAGTCTCCCTGCATATTTGTTCCTCTAATTACCATTGAGTATTTGGGGTTGTATACTACAACCTCAATAATGTCACCATCCCCCTCTGTATTTCTTAGTTCTACTGACAAAGCCTCACTGGCTGATCTTTCAGTTTTTTCATCTCTAACTATTACTATCCTACCACAGTGGTGACATCAGCAAACTTGTAGGTGCTGTTTGTTCAGAATTTGGCAACAGAATCATAGGTGTACAGGGAGTACAGTAGGGGGCTGAAAATATAGTGTTGAGTGTTATCATGGAGGAGGTGCAATTGTCTATCCTCACTGGTTGCAGTCTATGGGTCAGGAAGCTGAGGATCCAGTTGCAGAGGGTGGTGCCAGTCTTAGATCTCGGAGTTTTGAGATCAGTCTGGAGGGGATAATGGTGATAAAAGCAGAGCTGTAGTCAATGAGCAGGAGTCTGATGTGGGTGTCATTGTTGTCCAGACGTCCCAGGGATGAGTGCAGGGTTAGGGAAATGGTGTCCGCTGTGGACTAGTTATGACAGTAGGCAAATTGGAAGGGATTGAGGCAGGCTGGGAGACTGGAGTTGATGTGGGTCATGACCAGCCTCTCAAAGTGCTTCATGAATATGGAGGTCAGAGCCACTGGGCCATAGTTATTAAGGCAGGTTGCATTTCTTTGGTACTGTTGGTGATCTTCTTGAAGCACGTGGAGACTTCAACTTGTGGAGGGAAAGGTTTTAGGTAAGTACTTCCGCCAGCTGGCCTGCACAGGGTCAAAGTGCACTGCCAGGGACTCTGTCCAGGCCCGTCGCTTTCCTAGGGTTGACTACCAGGAAGACGATGGAAGGAACAGCTGCACCCGGGGCTGTCCAGGCAGGTGGTACCGGGCTGCTGGTATTATGCTTGTACCGAGCTTAGAAAGCATTGAGCACATCAGGGAGAGATATGTCTTTGTCCGCTATCTTGCTCTGTTTTATTTTTGTATCCCATTATGTTATTTATGCCTGGCCACAGGCAGCGGGAGTCCATATGGTTGGTTTGGGCATCTAACTTGATCCTGCAGTGCCTCTTGACCTCTCTAATGGCTTTGTGGAGGTCATATCTGGATTTTCTGCAGAGGTCTGGGTCATCCTGGTCTTTAGTAGGGACTGGATTTCCTTGTTCATTCAAGGTTTCCAGTTGGGGGACATCTGGATTCACTTCCTTGACATCCAGTCCAGCACGCATTTCCTAACAAAGATTAGGAAAAAGAAAATTACAAGATAATACATGGCTTGGAAAGGGTGGACACTAGGAAATTGTTTCCGTTAGGCGAGGAGACTAGGACCCGTGGACACAGCCTTAGAATTAGAGGGGGTAAATTCAGAACAGAAATGCGGAGACATTTCTTCAGCCAGAGAGTGGTGGGCCTGTGGAATTCATTGCCACAGAGTGCAGTGGAGGCTAGGACGCTGAATGTCTTCAAGGCAGAAATTGATAAATTCTTGATGTCACAAGGAATTAAGGGCTACGGGGAGAATGCGGGTAAGTGGAGTTGAAATGCCCATCAGCCATGATTGAATGGCGGAGTGGACTTGATGGGCCGAATGGCCTTACTTCTGCTCCTATATCTTCTGGTCTTATTAGGTCCACCACAACAGCATTAGCAAACCACTCCATAAAGATGTTGGTCCTAGTTCTATGTACAGTTGCCACCTTCCCCAGAAATGCTCCCAATGCCTTAGCAGTGCAAAGCCCTCACTCCTGCACTGTCTCTCTAGGCTTGCATTCATCTGCTATGTCTTTCTATTCTTCTTCTCACTAAAATGTTGTACTGGGAGCAAAGTGAAGATTACTACCTTTTGAAGTTCTACTTTCAGTTTCCTCCCTTATCCGCTTGCAGAACCTTATTTCTCTTTCTTCCTATGTTATTGTGCCAACATAGACTATTACTTCCAGCTGTTCAGCTCCCCTTACAAAGTACTCTGCGTCCATTCTATGTTGCATCTTACCATCCTGGAGTCACATCTATGGCTACAACAATGGCTGTCTACTCCCCTCAGTAACAAATCCACTACCGCTATTCGTTAGGATATCTAGTTGGCATGCATGAAAAAGGCTGCTATCGTGCTGTACAACTCTATGACTCTCTTGCCTTTCTACTCTTCATTCTCCCACCACTGAGCAACTGGACCATTCACACTGCCACAATCTTGCCTGTGGCTCACTTCCATAAATAAACCATTTCTCTCACCACTTCCCAAGGCCAAAAAATGGTTTGCAAGCAACTCAGGGAATTGCCTCTCCTCTCCTGTCTTGTAATCACCCATTCCCTTTCTGCCTGAACTTCCTTAAGCTTTGGATTGACTACATCCTGAAATTTATCATGAGTTGCTCAGCCTCTTGAATACTCCAAAATCCAGAGCTTGATTTGCTCCAAACAAAGACACCTCCAGGACAATCAACATTGATTTGTGGAGGAAAGGTCATGCTTGACAAACCTATTTTTTGAAAATGGTACAAACAGAGTCAATAAGTTTGATAACCAGTGCATGTGTGAATTTGTATTTTCAGAAATCATTGATAAAGTCCCACACAGTATTAGTGAACAATATTAAACTAAAGCAATTGGGGGTAATAAAATATTATGGATTGAGGTTTTGATAACAGGCAGGAATTGTAAAGTAGAAACAATTGGGATATTCTCAAATTGACAGATTATAAACAATGGGATATGGGAAGGACTCCCAACTGTTTCACAAATTATATCAATGATTTAGATATGGCAGATAATTGTAATATTTCCAAGTTTGCAGAGGATAAAAAATTTGGTGGGAATGTGAATTGTGGGAGGATGTAAAGTGGCTCCAAGACAATTTAGACAGATTGAGTAAATGGAATATAATGTGCAAAATGTGAGGTTATCCACTTTGGTAGGGAAAAAAGGTGCGGAGAATTTCTTAAATCCTGAGAGATTGGAAAATGTCGATGTCTGTAGGTATCTAGGTGTCCTTGCTCATAAGTCACTAGCATACTGGTGCAGCAAACAATTTGGAAAGTAAACAGTATAGTCACCATTATGACAGGAGCAAAAAGGATTTCCTTCAATTATATGGAACATTAGTGAGACCATATTTGGAGTATTGTATGAAAGTCTGGTCCCTTGCTTAAGAAAGGATATACTTGCCACAGAGGGTGTAACAGACACTCACCAGACTGACTAATGGTATTACTAACTTATGAAAACACTGAGTCTGTATTGTCTGGAGTTTAGAAGAATAGGAGGTAATTTCATAGAAACCTACAATACTCTTAAAGGGATAGACAGAGTTAATTCAGAAAAGATGTTTTTCTGACTGCGTGATCGAGAACCATGGAGCACAGTATCCAAATAAAAGGCAAGCCATTTAGGACTGAGATGAGGAAGAAAGAGATAAGAGCAGAAAGATATGATTCTGTAAAAATGACTGTTGGTCTGCCATTTGACCCATTAATGCAATAGTTCCACAAATTTTGGTAGAAGTCTTTAAGTTTTAGTGAATATAAACTTAAAAGTGTCACTCAGCTAGTTGTGCCTTTATTATGCCTTGTGCCTCGAATAATGGCAGGCGGTCTGTCAGAATTTATTCTTATCATAATTTATGACAGCGACCATCCGTGATTGCAGTCCTTTCAAGACATGGGTTGGAAACTCACTCCAGAATTTTGAGACCACAGTTTAGGCTGACATTCAAGGCAGTATGAAGAAGTGCTGCAATGTTAGAGATATTTGCTTTGGACATATTATTAAACTGAGGTTCACCCCCCTCATTTTCAGTGAATGCAAAAGATCTACTCACACTCCTTGAAGAGTTGGCATTCATCCTCGCCAACATATATAGCCCAGAATACCACAAATCTTGTCATTTTACCCTTACTTTTTGTCGCACTCTGACATGCCGTAAAATTTTGCAATATTACAATGATGAAAACACTTCAAAATACTTATTGTCTGCTGTAAGGCAAACTGGGAGATCCAAAGTTTAGAAAAGGCACAATATAAGATTTTCATTTTTTTTATCAGTACTGAATATTAAAGATTAATTGTAAATAATACTGTTTTGGATAAGCCAACAAATGATGAACATTCCCGTGCAACTCAGTAAAGGAACAGGTGAAACATAGTTGATGACCGGATTGGATGTTTACAGAATTGCTTCCCTTAAATGATATCTGCTCCAGGGTATTATAATTAACAGTTTTTAAGCTTCTTCATGAAAGGAGAGTTCCAGATTAAATGGTAAAATGCCATTTTGATTATAGGATAACAATGTGTGAAATGTTACTGTTGATATCCTGAATTTACTTCATTAACTTGTTAACATTTCAAGGTACAAAATCTGTAGAGGCTCTTATATTCCTAATAGGGAGGAAATTTGATTCAAGTATGTGTATTGCTGCTCCTAGCAAAAAATGTCCTGTATACTTAAGGATATAGTATTCAATATACATTATCTTCATTTATACACATATAAAATGTGGAGTTTCAAGGCCATTTAGCCAAAATTATCTTAGCAGATTACATTCAATCGTTTTTAAGTTTGATGAATGTATGACTTAATTTTGGAATGGATTCCCAAAAGAAAAACAGCCTGCAGTCAGGCACTTACTGTTGGCTTTTTCCCAACACAGGTCGATACCAATATTTTCCATCAGGTTTAAAAAAAATTACAGACCTCGGAATAGCTTTTCTCAGACACATCTGATATGAAAGCCTTTGGATCAAATTAGCATGTTTTAAATGGACAACTGCCAGAATGTTTATTCCTGGTACAGACTGCTGGAATTCATTATTCTTCACTGTCACAGTTTGTATTTGGTCTACAGAAATACCAAAATTGTTGTTCCACTGTAAATTGCAGAACACTGAAAATGTTGTACAGACTCATGAATAGGACAAATTGTATGATGTCTTTCCACTGAGCAAACAACTGAAGAACTGTTAGAGCAATGACAAGTAGCGCTACATGCCCCTAGCAGGATTGATGTCTGCATTCTCTACTCTATTTGAGGGTGATCAGTTCAGTTGGCTGATTTGTATTGTAGAATGACACTAACAACATGGGTTCAATTTCCATACCAGCAAGCTCACCAAGAAGGCCCCATCTTTTCAATCTCTTCCCTAGACTAAGGCATGGTGACTCTCAGGATAAACTCAGCGCCAGTAATCCCTCTCTAATGACAGAACAGTCTATGGTCCTCTGGGCCCTGCAATGACTTTTGCTTCACTTGCCTTCCTGATATCGTCCTCTTCACATGAATAATGGTATTATGAGAGAGACTTTGAATTAAAAACTACAAACACCCACAAAGGTCCACAGGATGAGACACAACTTTTAATAAAGCAAAGAAATACAAATTTCCCAGATAAGGTAGAATAAAATTTGAGATATTACATACCAGTTAATTTATTTTTTCATATGCAGTTCTGCTTTTCCTGTATAATGTAGCAATGTACACATACCATTTCAGAGGTCATAATTACTTCTTCAAATAACAAAAATATCGTAAGCTGGATGGTCACCTGCTTTCTTTTAGTGTAGTTTTGGACAAAGGCTGAGTTCTTTTAGATATCCCGGTGACCTGTTAAGATTCTGGTGTTAAAACAGCTCACATAGCATCAGAAGATCACATAGGGCCATGTGCCTTTGTTGGAATTTAGGTTTTTGCTCGAATTTAGGTTTTTGCTCACAAAGAAGATATGTATGCCCTTTACTTGGATTACCCTGGCATGCAATAATAACACCCAATTTCTTTTCTCCATTGAGTCTTGTTAATTACTCTGCTTTGTCCCATCCTCATCTTCAACAGCAACTGTGAGGTACTCACTGACTTTGTTGTCACTAGGGTTGAGGCAATCTAATTAATTGCCTCTACTACATCTTCTCCCTATACACATCAGGGTGGAGATGGCCTAGTGGTATTATCACTTGACTGTTAATTCAAAGACCCACATAAAATTCTGGGGACGTGGGTTCTAATCCTCCCATGGAAATAGTAGATTTGAATTCAATGAATATTTGGAATTAAGAGTCTAATGATGACCTCTAATCCATTGCTAATTGCCAGTAAAAGCCATCTGGTCTACTAATTCCCTTTACAGAAGGAAAGTGCCATCCTTACCTAGACTGGTCTGTAAGTGACTCCAGACCTACAGCAATATAAATGACTTGTAATTGCTGTCTGGGCAATTAGGGATGAACAATAAATGCTGGCTCCAGATACTAACCCATCTGACTAAAGGCTCTTTAATACACCTCCTTGTCTAAGCTCTGAACTTGCACATCTCTCTCATCTCCCATTATGCTCTCTCAACTAAGCTTCTCCAAGACTCAACTCCTGGTCTTTCAATCCTATTTCTACTTAACAATTGATTATCAACTTACTCTTGACCCCCTTGTTAGTTGATGTGATAAATAATTCCCGCTCTTTAAATTTTATGCATCATTCCTTTACATCTGCTGCCATCATCACCTTCCTACAAAAGCAACACTTGACCCTCACACACACACACACACCTCTTTAAAAACTGCCATCTCATCTCTAATCTCACTAAATATTGGGAAGAATGAAATCATTGTTCTTGGTGTCCACTCTAAGCTAGGAGAAAGTGAGGACTGCAGATGCTGGAGATCAGAGCTGAAAAGTGTGTTGCTGGAAAAGCGCAGCAGGTCAGGCAGCATCTAAGGAGCAGGAGAATGGACGTTTTGGGCATAAGCCTGAAGAAAGGCTTATGCCCGAAATATCGATTCTCCTGCTTCTTGGATGCTGCCCGACCTGCTGTGCTTTTCCAGTCCACTCTAAGCTTCAATTCATAACTACTGACTCAATCCATCCCAGAATGTAAAGACAGCTCTATGGAAAACACAATTTTGGGATGGTGAACTAAAATGGATTTCAATTTAATGCCTGACTTTTCAATGTTTTAAATGATAGCCAAGGATGATGATCTTCCAAATTCATATCCATGTAACCATCTATATCCACCTCCTTATTTGTCTTTGCTGAAATCCTCATCCATGTCTTTCTTATCTCTAGACTTGACTATTCCAATGCACCCCTAGCTGCATGTCAACATTCTACCCTCCACAAATTTGAGATCATCTTCATCCAAAACTCAGTTGCCTATATCATAACTCACAGCTAGTCCCATTCCCATATAATCCCTGTGCTTGCTGAACTACATTGGCTACTGGTCAAGCAATTTGTTGATTTGAGAATTTTCATCCTCATTTTCAAATCCCTCCTTGATCTTGCTGCTCCATATTTCTGTAATCTCCGTCAATTCCACACTCCTTTGAGATAAATGTGTTTCTCTATTTCTGACCTCTTATGCATTGTCATTTATATTTGCTCTACCACTGGGGACCATGCCTACTGTTGCCTAGGCCCCAGCACTGGAGTTTCCTCCAGACGTCTCTCTACATCTCTACTGCAGTTTCCTTTCAGATGATGCTCTTTTAAAATCCTTGAAAACCTTTTGATCATTGACTTGATATCTTCTCATGAGACTCAGTGTCCAAATTTATTTTGTAATTCCCCTGTGAAACCTTGCAACATTTCATCACATCAAAGGTCCTGTACAAATGTAAGTAGTTGTTGTACAAATATCAGTTCTTTCGGTGAAAATGACAGAACTATTGGGGAAAGAACTGGTTGAGCTGAGCATTCCTGTTCAGCCCAAAAGTTTCACGTTGCACAATGCAATGCTGATGAATCTACCTCTACAGCCCCACATTTCCTTTTTCCTTTTATGAAATTCTTTGGGTCTGTTATATGCTACATTATATTTGTTTGCTTGCCAAATCTGTCTTCCTCATAACACTTTTCTTTTGCTCTTTTTTCCCTGGCTCTGCCCCAAATAGAAATTTGCTCTTTGACCAGAAAAACTGATCAAGAATGGCACGCAACATTCCACTGCTCTCACTCAGCAGACACTCCATTTTTGGCCTGAAATATTTTTTAAAAAGATGCATGTGGCTTTACCTCAAAGAAATACCAGTTTAACCATATATAGGATTTTATACTGAGCCTATGGCTCTTAGTTAGTCCAACAACATGGCATCTTCTATCATAAAATCCTGCAACATGCAATCTAACATTAATTCACCATTTTCCTTGTTGATATACAGAGACTGGAAGAATTGGTCAGGAAACAGGGAGTTGGCTTGGCTGATATGAAACGTCAGTACCTTTGACCGGAGTTAAATAGAGATGAGAGGTTTTGGACTGCAAGGAAACGTTGCTGGACTGGGCGGTAAGTTGCTCACCTCTTTGCCAGAAAGGAGAGCAAATCTGGTCTAACTGATAGAGAAAGGGGACACAACTAACTACTGAATTGTTATGGGCACGCTCCTGGCCTCACAACTTTGGTAGAAGCTTTCAGTGACATAAGCACAAATGTTAACAAGATAGAATAGGAAAGGTATGATTACGGGCATGGAGTAGAAGCAAGGAAGTAAGAATGTTGCTGGGACGAGAAACAGAAACACTGTTAACACCATGTAATAAATCAGGAGCACTACCAGCATTATTGACATTGAGCAGAAAAGCAATTCATACTTAATGACATGGAATGTAGGAATATTGCCTGCATCATTGACATGTAACGGGAGTATCTACAAGGATCAGAAATGTGAAGTAGAAATGTTACCAGTCTCATGCACTTGCAATACTAATGCTAATGACTTTAGTACCATACTACTATATAAGGAAACCACTGGCATTACTGGCATGAAGTGAAACTACAACAGCTTTCAGGAACACTGCTTTCTTCAGTGACATGAAGTTGTTGTCACCCTCACTGGTATGATGTGACAATTCAGCTACCTAAGCACAGATGGATTAAAAACTGATGCTTCTGGTTGTGTTAGTAAGCCTTTAAAATGCTGTTTGTCTCAGATAAAGAAGAATCATGGAGTTCATGGCCTCATTAGGATAGCATAACAAATCTGTTGACTCCACTGAGCAGGAAAATTGGTAATAACATTTGGTTGATTCGTGACACATCTGAGGACTTTCCTGTGTTATCCTCAACACATTTTTAAAAACACACAAACTAGACACTCGACTGCACCTCTGGGATATGGTGTTAAAATCCACCAAAAGAATAAACAAAGTCTGCTCATCAACAGGAATAAAGCAATATAGTGTTTTTAGAAACATAATAATCTAGATTGTTTTTGCAACAAATACTTTGCTTTTTATTTTGGATGAAAAGCAGAACTCCCAGTTATGTTTAATTTAAATTCCATTCTATTTCTTGAGATCAATGCTAAGGGCACACAAAAGACCTATGAAAAACATTTAAAAATAACGAATAATATTTTTACATGATTGTTATCAAATGGTGCAAGGTATCTCAGCAAAGTGTCGACAGTTCCTTCTCTTTACACTTTTAGCTCTTAATGTATGGGTTATGGATCCTTGTGGGATGGATTCATAGAAAGAAATAGATGCAGGAGTAGGCCATTCAGCCCTTCAAGCTTACACCACTATTCAGTATGATCATGCAATCTCAGTATCCCATTCTCACTTTCTCTCCATATCTCTTGATCCCTTTAGCCATCAGGGCCACATCCAGCTCCCTCCTGAACGTATCTATTGAACTGGCCCCAATGGTGACACAGTGGTTAGCAATGCTGCCTCACAGCGCCAGAGACCTGGGTTCAATTCCCACCTCAGGCAGCTGACTGTGTGGAGTTGCACATTCTCCCTATGTTTGCGTGGGTTTCCTCCGGGTGCTCTGGTTTCCTCCCACAGTCCAAAGATGTGCAGGTCAGGTGAATTGGCCATGCTAAATTGTCCGTAGTGTTAGGTTCAGGGGTAAATGTAGGGGAATGGGTCTGGGTGGGTGTGCTTCGGTGGGTCGATGTGGACTTGTTGGGCCGAAGGGCCTGTTTCCAGACTAAGTAATCTATTAAACTTTCTGTGGGAGAGTGTTCCACAGATTCTCAACTCTCTAAGGGAAGATATTCCTTCCTCATCTCAGTCCTGAATGGCTTATCCCTTATTCTTAGACTGTGATCTACTTCTGGACTTCCCCAGCATTAGGAACATTCTTCCTGCATCCGGCCACTCCAGCTCATCAGGATTTTATTTGTTTCCATGAGGTCCCCCCTCATTCTTTTAAATTGCAGTGTGTACAAGCTCTGTCAATCCAGTCCTTCTCCATATGTCAGTCCTGCCATCCTGGGGATCAGTCTGTGAACCTTCGTTGAACTTCCTCAGTTTCCTTTCAGTGTCTCATCCAAGAAGCCATTGACTGTCAGTGAATTGTGTTGGTGAATGCTGGTTAACACTAAATCTGGAGATAATTACAGTGCACTTTCCAACAAGAGTCACTTGATGGTGATTGGGAATGTCAACACTTGTCCATTCCTAACAAAAGGGACACTGCAGCCTTCAAATGCAATCCCTAATGTTTCAATTTATTCAGCATGGAACAAGGATCAAACCTGGCACAGTCTTGATGCATAGGGACCAATGCGGAGGGATTTTTTTAGAGCGAGAGGGGAATGCCCATGGTGTCAGTTATTACAAGTTAATTTTCATTTGAAAATGTGCCTTTGTTTCCATTTGAGAAAAACAACCTTAAGGAAGATTCTGCGCGGTATTTTAAATACGTCTAGTTTAGTATGTGTTGTTACTGCATTTTCAAGAATTTATGTTCATACGTGTATTTAATGAAGTCTCTGTATGTTTTGATTATAGAGTGTGGGATGAGTAAATATTTGTTGCAATATTTCTGGATGCATGTGCAAGTTTGAAAGTTGAAAAACATTGCCCCTGGCTTTTGTGGATCTTATTTCTGTTTTAGCAAGTTCATAATTTATATTTCAATTGGAGTTTATTTTCTGGGTCAGCAAATCTAAGGAACAGATGAGCAAAGTGTTCAGTTCTAACAAACCATGCTGACATGTCGACAGTTTTTTTGTAACATAATATCCTTTATCAAAGATGTGTTTTTGATCATGTGGCATACTTTGAATGCATTTGATGATTCTAGGGTAAATTAGCCTATTTAGACCAAAATTTGTTTCTTTCAAGTTTCTACTCTGAACTCATTTAGATAATGTTGAACACAAAATAGACTCGATGAGCCAAATGGGCAAACGGGAGGACGGCAGATGCTGGAGATTAGGTCCAGAGTGTGATGCTAGAAAAGCACAGCAGGTCAGACAGCATCTGAGGAGGAGAGTCAACATTTCAGGCGAAAACCTTTTACAGGAAGCCCTGATGAAGAGCTTTTGCCTGAAACGTTGACTCTTCTGCTCCTTGGATGACAATAGACAATAGGTGCAGGAGTAGGCCAATCTGCCCTTCGAGCCTGCACCACCATTCAATATGATCACGGCTGATCATCCTTAATTAGTATCCTGTTCCTGCCTTATCTCCATAACCCTTGATTTCACTATCCTTGACAGGTCTATCCAACTTTTTCTTAAATGAATCCAGAGACTGGGCCTCCACTGCCCTCTGGGGCAGAGTATTCCACACAGCCACCACTCTCTGGGTGAAGAAGTTTCTCCTCATCTCTGTCCTAAATGGTCTACCCCGTATTTTTAAGCTATATCCTCTGGTTCGGGACTCGCCCATCAGCGGAAACATGTTTCCTGCCTCCAGTGTCCAATCCTTTAATAATCTTATATGTCTCAATCAGATCCCCTCTAAGTCTTCTAAACTCAAGGGTATATAAGCCCAGTCACTCCAGTCTTTCAGCGTAAGGTAGTCAC
>NC_057737.1:34771365-34772774 GCF_004010195.1 Chiloscyllium plagiosum
ACTGGTGTGCAAGAACACCCAGATCTCTTTACCTAAATTGATTCCATTTAGGTAGTAATCTGCCTTCCTGTTCTTGCCACCAAAGTGGATAACCATACATTTATCCACATTAAACTGCATCTGCCATGCATCTGACCACTCACCTAACCTGTCCAGGTCACCCTGTAATCTCCTAACATCCTCGTCACATTTCACCCTGCCACCCAGCTTAGTATCATCAGCAAATTTGCTAATGTTATTACTAATACCATCTTCTACATCATTAAAATATATTGTAAAAAGCTGCGGTCCCAGCTCTGATCCCTGCGGTACCCCACTGGTCACTGCCTGCCATTCCGAAAGGGAGCCGTTTATCACTACTCTTCATTTCCTGTCAGCCAACCAACTTTCAATCCAAGTTAGTACTTTGCCCCCAATACCATGCGCCCTTATTTTGCTCACTAACCTCCTATGTGGGACTTTATCAAAAGCTTTCTGAAAGTCTAGATATACTACATCTACTGGATCTCCCTCGTCCATCTTCAGAGTTAAATCCTCAAAAACTTCCAGAAGATTAGTCAAGCATGATTTCCCCTTCATAAATCCATGCTGACTCTGACCTATCCTGTTACTACTATCCAGATGTGTCGTAATTTCATCCTTTATAATAGAGTCCAGCATCTTTCCCACCACTGAGGTCAGACTAACTGGTCTATAATTTCCTGCTTTCTCTCTCCCACCTTTCTTAAAAAGTGGTACAACTTTAGCCACCCTCCATTCCACAGGAACTGATCCCGAATCTATCGAACACTGGAAAATAATCACCAACGCATCCACGATTTCTTGAGCTACCTCCTTCAGTACCCTGCGATGTAGACCAGCAGGCCCCGGGGACTTATCAGCCTTCAGACCTAACAGTCTCTCCAACACCAATTCCTGGCAAGTATAAATTCCCTTCAGTTCAGGCCCTTTAGCCACTGTTACCTCAGGGAGATTGCTTGTGTCTTCCCCAGTGAACACAGATCTGAAATACCAATTCAATTCTTCTGCCATTTCTTTGTTCCCCGTAATATATTCCCCTGTTTCTGTCTTCAAGGGCCCCCTTTCACATATCTAAAAAAGCTTTTACTATCCTCCTTTATATTTTTGGCCAGTTTACCTTCGTACCTCATTTTTTTTCTGCGTATTTCCTTCTTAGTAATCCTCTGTTGTTCTTTAAAAGTTCCCCAGTCCTGTGTTTTCCCACTTATCTTTGCTATGTTACACTTTTTCTCTTTTAACTTTCTATGTTTCTTAACTTCCCTGGTCAGCCACGGCCACCCATGCCTCCTCCTAGGATCTTTCTTCCTTTTTGGAATGAACTGATCCTGCATCTTCTGCATTATACACAGGAATATCTGCCATTGTTCCTCCACTGTCATCCCTGCTAA